>NC_138075.1:155704137-155981637 GCF_964212035.1 Myotis nattereri
ATGATGACAGTGCCAGTGCCATGCTCTGGGGCTTCCTGTGAACACTGTTATTCATAATCACTGAGGCCACTATGTTATTGGCATTTTCTATTTATGCTTCAGTGAATAGAACAAAGTCCCTGTTCTCACCAGGCTTGCATCTTGGCTCAGAGAGGCAGACTATAAACAAGGAAGCGCGCCCACACCTGTGTGTGTGTGTGTGTGTGTGTGTGTGTGTGTGTGTGTGTTTGTGTGAAGCATTTCACAAGGTAACTAATGTGATGGAGAGAAATGAGAGTGGTCAGGGGAAGCCTCACTGATAAGGCAACATAAAGACAAAGATTCAAAGAAGCTAGATAAAGGAATCATGGAAATCCCTAATTTAAATAACTATCTAAACTATTAAGTGACATGCACTAATGGAAAGTGCCTAACCTGGAAACCTTGCAGAAGGTCACAGTGGGGGTTTTGGGAAAAGTCCCTATTTCTCTCTTGGGGCCTACCCAGATTGCTCTCCAGCAGGTTTGAACAGGCCCAGCCTTATTATTATTATTATTATTATTATTATTATTATTGTTTTATTATTATTATTTTTGAGGCTTCATGTTAGGGTACCATGCCCTGGAAGGGAAGGGTGCTTGGGGCCACAAAGCAATGCCAGACTTCAAAGATCACAGGACTGTATCCTTGAAGAAGTGAGAGAGGGGAATAGGATAACTGGCCAGAAATAGTGCTGGGGCATCCCTTGCAACTCTGCCTTATCTTACAAAAGCCCCAAAAACGTCAATTCCACTTCCTTACCCTTTGCGTTTATACCCTTTGGAGACTATGGAGAAAAGTCCATCTTATTGTCTCAACAGATAAGAAAGGCAATCAGTAGGAATTAGACTTTGCTGCACATTAGAATATCCTGGGAGCTTTTAAAATTTTGATACCCAGGTTGCTCCCCATACTAATTAAGGCAGAACCCCTGGGAGTGAGACCCAGATATCAGTATTTTTTAAAACACCCTATGAGAATGCAGGGACAAGTAATAGTAGTGAAGTTGAGCCTACTCACGCAAGATCATTTGCATATTCCTTTGATAGAAGAAGAAATATATCTGATCTTTCTTCCAAGTTCCTGGCTCAGTGTCAAGAAAATGCTTGGAATTTCTTGAATGTTTAGAGTTTCTTTTGTTACTTGAACAAGCCCCTTCACACTACACATGAGTTTATGTTAATGATATGACTCACGGTGGGCTCTTAGATAGCTTCAGGGGAAGAACTAGCCACAGCAGAAAGGCCAAACACGTATTTGAGCATTGTAACTTCCAGCCACACCTCTGACCACTGGAGAGGGAACAGGGGACTGGAGATTAAATTTAGTCATGTGGCCAAGAATTTAATCATGTCTCTATAATGAACCTTGTAAAAACAGCAAGGTAGCATAGCCTGACTCCATAGGGACAGATGCTCCTGCATTTAGGACCTCCCTACACGTTGTTCTATGTACCTGTTCTTTTGTACCCTTTATAATCCTATCTAATAAAAGAGAAACATGGTAATTAGCCGTAACTTTGCTACCTTTCCCATTGGCTAATCAGGGCGATATGCAAATTAACTGCCAACAAAGATGGCGGCCAGCAGCCAAGCAACTGACACGAACAGGAGGCTTGCTTGCTCCAGTGACGGAGGAAGCCAAGGTTCCCCGCCTGCTGCTGCTTCTGGGCTCTGAGCTGCTCTCTAAGAAACATTGTTACAAATATAGAAGCTAAACAAAACCCCAGATACCTGCTTTCAGCAGGCTGGGATCTCAGAGCTGGAGTCACAACAAAGTTTCAAATACAGAAGGTAAACAAAGCCCAGAAACCTGTTTTCAGCAGCCCAGGTCTCACAGCTAAAGCCAGCTCTCAACTCCAGTGACAGCCATAGAAGGTAAATAAATTCCAGAATAATAAAAAAAAAAAAACGAAAAAAGGAACAGTTGGGAGCTTCAGTCAGCCGCCAACCTGAAAACGGCCATCAGCTCCTCACTCAGACTGGCCAGGCACCCCAGTGGGGACCCCCACCCTGAAGGGGGTGTGACCAGCTGCAAACAGCTCTCATCCCCTCACCCAGGCTGGCCAGGCACCCAAGGGGAACCCCCACCCTGATCCAAGACACCCTTCAGGGCAAACCAGCCGGCCCCCACCCATGCACCAGGCCTCTATCCTATATAGTAAAAGGGTAATATGCCTCCCAGCACCACGATCAGTGGAGCAGCAAGGCCTCCCAAACCCAGGATCAGTGGAGCCGTGAGGCCTCCTGGCACCGGGATCAGCAGAGCTGCAAGGCCTCCTAGTACTGGGATTAGCGGAGCAGCGAGGCCTCACTGCCCCTGTGTGAAGCGAAGCCATGAGGCCTCCCAGCACCGGGATCAGTAGAGCAGCGAGGCCTCCTGGCCCATGGAGCAGTGTGACAGGGGGCAGCACCCAAACCCCCTGATTGCCCTGCAGCTCTGTGTGTGACAGGGGGCAGGGCCACAACCTCCCTATCCGCCCTGCTCTGTTCGTGACAGGGGAAGGCGCCCCAACCGCCTCATTGGCCTTGCTCTGTGCCTGATAGGGGGGAGTTCCCCAACCCCCTGATCAGCCCTGCTCTGTGTGTGACAGGGTGTGGTGCCCCCCCCCCCCCATGGGCCCTGCTCTGTGTGTGATGGAGTGGAGCCGCAACCTCCCCATCGGCCCTGCTTTGTGCGTGACAGGGGGCAGCACCCCAACCCCCTGATCAGCCGGCTCTGTATGTGACAGGGGTGGCACCACAACCCCCTGATCGGCCCTGCTCTGTGGGTGACAGGGGGCAGCGCCCAAACCTCCCCATCGACCCTGCCTTGAGTGTGAAAGGGTATGGAGCCCCAACCCCCCTGATGGGCCCTGCTCTCTGCATGACAGAGGGGAGCTCCCCAACCCCCTGATCGGCCCTGCTCTGTGTATGATAGGGGGGAGCTCCCCAACCCCCTGATCGGCCCTGCTCTGTGCGTGACAGGGAGCAGAGCCCCAACCCCCCAATCGGCCCTACCCTGAGCGTGACTGAGGGTGGCATCGCAACCTCCTGATCCGCCCTGCTCTGTGCATGACAGGGGTGGCGCCCCAACTTCCCAATCAGCCCTGCTCTGAGCCCGACCAGGACCTGCGGGGCAGGCACCTAGGGATTGGGCCTGCCCTCTGCCACCCGGGAGCGGGCCTAAGCCAGCAGGTCATTATCTCCCGAGGGGTCCCAGACTGTGAGAGGGTACAAGTGGGGCTGAGGGACACCCCCCCCCCCCCCCGCCGCGAGTGCACAAATTTTTGTGCACTGGGCCTTTAGTAAAATAATAATCATTAATATAGCACCTTCCTGAGTTCTGTGCATCATTCTGACAAATTATTGAACCTCAGTGTATTGTGAAAAGCCCCAAATTTGTAGTCAGCTGGACAGAAGTGCAGGTGGTATGGGGATGCCTGAAATTTGTGGCTGCCATCTAAAATGGGCACAGTCTTATAAAAAAATACTGCCCTTAATTTATAGGTAGTTAGTGCAGTCACTGAGTTGGGTAGTTAGTGCAATCACAGAGTTGAACTTCAAGAACCTACCCAATTGTTATCAGAGACTTGGTGGCAGCACATACTTCCCAACTCTGTGTTCAGTGATTTCATATTGGCAGCTGAAAATCAGCCACAGTGAGAATATTTACACTGTGGCAAATGGCAAATTCCATAAATCAGGGCTAACCCTCTCTCTGCCTCTGAGAACTGGTTGTTAACCCTTTATCAGCACACCACTGTTTAGAACCAGTAGCTTGGATCATTAGACACTTATTAAGAAACTAGAGGCCTGGTGCACAAAAATTTGTGCACTCACGGGGCGGGGGTGTGGGGGGACGTGTCCCTCAGCCCCACTTGTGCCCTCTCACCGTCTGGGACCCCTCAGGAGATAACGACCTGCTGGCTTAGGCCCGCTCCCAGGTGGCAGAGGGCAGGCCCAATCCCTAAGTGCAGCCCCTGGTCGGGCTCAGAGCAGGGCCAATTGGGGGTTTGGGGTGCTGCCCCCTGTCACACTCAAGGCAGGGTCAATGGGGAGGTTGTGGTGCCACCCCCTTTCACTCACAGAGCAGGGCCCATCAAGGGGGTTGGGGCTCCGTACCCTGTCACACACAGAGCAGGGCGGATCAGGGGGTTGGGGCGCCGCCCCCATCACCCACAGAGCAGGGCCGATCAGGGGATTGGGGCACTCCTCCATGTCACACCCAGGGCAGGGCCGATGGGGAAGTTGCGGCTCCACCCTGTCACACACAGAGCAGGGCCTATGGGGGGGTTGGGGCGCCACACCCTGTCACACACAGAGCAGGGCCGATTAGGGGGCTGGGGAGCTCCCCCCTGTCAGGCACAGAGCAGGGCTGATCAGGTGGTTGGGGCGCCTTCCCCTGTCACGACAGAGCAGGGCAGATAGGGAGGTTGTGGCCCTGCCCCCTGTCACACACTGAGCCTCAGGGCGATCAGGGGATTTGGACGCTGACCCCTGTCATGCTGCTCCAGGGGCCAGGAGGCCTCGCGGCTCCGCTGATCCTGGTGCTGGGAGGCATATTACCCTTTTACTATATAGGATAGAGGCCTGGTGCATGGGTGGGGGCTGGCTGGTTTGCCCTGAAGTGTGTCCTGGATCAGGGTGGGGGTCCTGCTTGGGTGCCTGGCCAGCCTGGATGAGGGGATAAGGGTTGTTTGCAGCTGGTCACACCCCCTTCAGGGTGGGGGTCCCCACTGGGGTGCCTGGCCAGTCTGGGTGAGGAGCTGATGGCCGTTTTCAGATTGGCGGGTGACTGAAGCTCCGAACCTCTCTTTTTTTTCTTTTCTTTTTTTAATTCTGGGATTTATTTACCTTCTATGGCTGTCACTGGAACTGAGAGCCAGCTTTAGCTCTGAGGCTGGCTGAAAGCATGGGGATTGTTTAGCCTCTATATTTGCAACATTGTTTCTTAAAATGCAAGTTCAGAGCCCAGCAGTGGCAGGCGGGGAACCTTGGCTTCTTCCTTCACTGGAGCAAGCAAGCTCCTGTTCGCTTCAGCTGCCTGGCTGCCGGCCGCCATCTAGGTGGGCAGTTAATTTGCATATCTCCCTGATTAGCCAATGGGAAGCGTGTCGGAGGTATGGTTAATTATCATGTTTGTCTATTATTAGATAGGATGCTGAATAACCATGGCCGATGTTGTTCAGTGGTTAGAGGATCAGCGCACACACTGAAGGGTTGTGGGTTCCATTCCCGGGCAAAGGCATGTATCTTGTTGCAGGTTCATCCCTGATAGAGATGGGGCACTGTGTAGGAGATAACCAATTAATGTATCTCTCTCACCTCTCTCTCTCTCTCTCTCTCTCTCTCTCTCTCTCTCTCTCTCTCTCCATTCTTGCCCTCTCACTCTCTCTAAAAATCAATGGAGAAACTATCCTTGGATGATGATTAATAAACAAACAAAAAAGAAATGCTGGATAGAGCTTAGGAGGCAGAGTCTGAACATACTGAAAATTCCCATTTCACGCCTGTTCATACGAGGCCAAAGTTGCTTATGAGTGAAGGTCAAATCTTCCTTCTGCAAATCCCTTCATAGAGTCCCACTTCAATGGGAGTTGTACCCAACCTGTTTATTATACTAATCTTCAATCAGTAGGCAAAATTCTACTTAAGAATGTTATTGGACGAAGTAGGGGGTCTTTTCCCCCACTGGGTGCTGGGGGTGGGAGATCTTATGATATTTTGAGAAAATGAATTTTCTGAGACTCACATGGGAGAATGAGTGATTTTTATTTGTGTGGAATTACATCCCTGAGTTTCTCAAGTCCCATTTCCCTTTGTTTAGTCATAGAAAAAGTGCAGCTGGGATTTCAAGAAAGCCAGAAGCAAAGACAGTGTCCAGAGTTGCCTTTCCATGTTGGACCTGGGTCCAGTTCAACATCAGCTTAGTTGCAGTCCATTAGTTCACTGTGTGCGGGCTCCACATGCCTGTGGGCCAGGTGGGTGAACACAGAGAATCCCCACAAGCCCAGAATCACAGGAGTCCCAGGAATCCCGAGTCCCAAGAGCAGTAAGAACATCAAAGAGTGAATTTCTTTGTTCAGGGCATTACATATCCTGAATTTCTGTCCTTGCAGTTGCCACACCCATTCTGGCCAATGACACTTGTTCTCAGGTGTGACTGACAGCAAGCACCTTCCCTATGTCCCCAACATTACTGAACATGTATCTATCTCCCTTTGGACCCGTAGGGACTGTAAAGTTGTAGCTTCCTCATGAAGCTGCCCAAATGACATGCCTACAATGTCTGGCCTTCCCTTTGTTCTTTTTCTTCTTATGAATAATTAGGTTAATGACAATGCCATTGAGAAGACAATTCTGCTGTGTAATAAATCAGAGAGAAGCCATAATTACTTCTTCATGTCAACTTCCTGTGTTAACTCTTCATGCTTCTTTCCTTTTCCTTTTGAATTGATAAGTTTGTTGTAAATCTTTAGAAGTGGGTGGGTCCTGTTCACATCTTAGCCTCACTTTGACTCAAATCCCTTTCTGGGAACTCAGAAAAGACATTAGGAAATTCACTTAAATGTTATGAGTTTTCTGAGATAATTAACCCACCAGTTCAATTCCCTCCTGGAACTCTCCCCTTCCCCACTGCCCAATCCTCTTTAAGTTTTGTTCTAATTTGCTTAATATTTCATCTTTTCTGACCCATAATTCACTTAGGAGCAGGAACATGCATACATTGTTCAGGAAGCCACTGTTTGGGAAATCTCTGACCCTTTCATAGCCATTTTTTCACTGTTTAGTTAAAGCAGAGGTTCGGCTGTTCCCCTGACATTTGCATTTAGGATTCAGTTGCATTCTTAAGGGATGTTAAAAATCTTGCAATATATTATAAGAATTGACTCACCTAAAGGAATGAATCATAGTAAGAATTTAATTAGGGCCTTGTGGGTGGGGAAGCAGGAACAACAGCTGGAAGACATGCAGACTTAAGAATTCAGTTCAAAGTAAAATGTGACTTCATAAAGAGATGGCCCCCTTACACACACACACGCACACACACACACACCCCACATACACATACACCCCACATACACATACACATACACCACTTCTTGTAGTTCCTCACATTAGAGCAAGCTAAACTAAAATCCTCCCGGGACTGGGGGATTAGGGCAATAAGAAGATGTAGGTAAAAGTATACAAACTTTCAGTTATTCAATGAATAAAATCTGAATATCTAATGTATAACATGGTGACTACAATTGATTGTATTGTATAATTGAAATTTGCTAAGAGTAGAGCTTAAGTGTTCTCCAAAATCAAGAGCAAACATATGATGTGATGGATGTGTTACCTAACCTGATGGTGAGAATCCTTTTACAATGTTTACATGTATCAAATCATCACATATATTTTATATTATAATTGTGTTTGTCAATTATATCTCAATTAAGCTGAAGAAAAAGGCATCCACTTAGAGGTCTCTTACACACCACTTACCAAGCCTCTGCTAAGTCTCTGTTACCCTGATTTCTTCTTTATTTCCTCCTCCAAGCACCTTTGCTCAGAGCCTCCTTTCCCTTTCTCAAGCTTCCATCAGCTAGGGGGAAATGATACACTTACAGCTAGGCTTAAGTTAGATTTAAAAACTGGGTCCTGGGGAGACAATGCAGGAAGGTGCTGGGCAAGATTGCCATATTTCATCTCTCTTCCTTATTAGTGGGATTTAGCACCAACTTTCAATGTTCATTTGTACTTGGTTTCATTTCTGTTTTCCCTCTCTCTATTAAATTTCTTTTTTAAAATATATATTTTTATTGATTTTTTACAGAGAGGAAGGGAGAGGGATAGAGTTAGAAACATAGATGAGAGAGAAACATCGATCAGCTGCCTCCTGCACACCCCCTACTGGGGATGTGCCAGCAACCACGGTACATGCCCTTGACCGGAATTGAACCCAGGACCCATCAGTCCACAGGCAGATGCTCTATCCACTGAGCCAAACCAGTTAGGGCAAATTTCTATCATGTATATCAAAACTGTCTAATAGAAACATTCAAATTACATTAATTAGATATGAGAGGGCATATCATGTGATAGTGCAAGTACAAGCTCTGGAATCAGAACTTGCTTCCCTGCAAGTTAGGAAACCCTTTGAGTCTGATAATTTATCTATACAACAGAGATAAGAAGAGAGGTTTGTCATTCATTAGTTAAGATAAGGCATGCAAATTGCATAGCACAGTACCTGGCACATAGAATACTATTTTCACGTTAGCTATAATTATGATTTATTTCAAAAATATTATTGCCAAACAAATAGGGGAGGGTAGTATAGCAGAGCCATGTACTCAGACCAACTGCAATATGTTTTCCGATTGTAGAGATCAGTAATGTATGATTTAAAGAAAAGAAAAAGACAATTGCCTCACCTCATCGTTGGCTGAGTTTCGATAGAATAACAACATTGAAAAATATTGCCCATTTGAAGAACTGGGATTCCTGAAGCACTTTTAATTTCCAAGTATGTATGCTTTTCAACGACAACTCTCAAAGCACCTGCGGTATTAAGCATTTCTCTTTCAAGAGAGCAGCATGCTTTCTTTAAAGCATATTCTTTTGCATCACGCATTGCCAAGGTGATTTTTTCCTGATCCCAACATGTGTTCTTACATCGTATTTAATTTAGGAAGATTATAACCAATGATCAGATCTAGCTCCCACCTGAATTCATCATCTTTATTTTCATATAAAGCTTTTTGATGTGTTTGTACTTTAGATTTCAAACATATTTATGAGTACCATTTATGGCTCACAAAAACCAAGAATCACTCACTCTCATAATTTTTCTCTTCTCCTAAATTGTCCCTAATGTCCCATGCAATCACTTTTTCAATATCTGTTTCCCTGATAGACAGGTTCTAAATTTTTACTAGTATTGTATACCACGATCTCCCCAGCAGCTAACACAATGCCTAGATCCTAGCAGACACTTGCCAATTCTTTGTAAAATTGTTTTGCACTGTTTTGTTTTCCCTGCTCCATTGATTATAAGCAGTGTTGTAATAAGCAGTGCTGTAAGCTATGGGGATAAGAAGCAACAGATAAAGGCGATGGCCCTTCCAGTCCTACCATACCTGTAATATTTTGCGCCCTGGAAGCTATCACTTGTAAACACCCCTGGTTTTGTTCGCACCCCAGTGACTCTAAGAAGTGCATTGTGCATCTTCAAATAACACAGCTGATGTCCTGGCTCGTAGGCTGAGATGGAGGAGTTCAAGGAATTAGGATGATTCTCTTCTTCATTAAGCCCCGGCACTTCGTCATCTCCTCCATGTCCCACCTACTAGTGGGAGGATGGAGAAGAGGAAAGGAGGAAGGGAGCCAGTTGCTCATAGTCAGACAGGACTGAAAGCCTTTTACCCATTTTAAAAATGGAATGAAAGCCCACAGAGAAAGAGAACTCTTTTTCAATCCCAGGCTCTGTTGTAAGCTCTTACCTATAGGTAAAGTAGCAGGCTGATGGGTGTGACCATTAACTGTGAGAGCATATTTATTGCTTGTATTGGTGACTTTGGCTGGGGAAAAGCCTTGTGGGGGAGCTCCAAGCAGTGTGTTGCAGTGGAGAGCTCATTGCTCCCCACCTAAGCATCCCTGCAGACAAAAATCTTCCTTACATGTCAGGACAATATTTGTTTTTATTATTTAAATGAAGAGAACACTTTGGTTTCCCCTAAAATGAAAGTCACAGAGACCTCTGATTTTAATACACTTTAATATACAGATACTTGCAGGCTTTAGAAAATTTTAATTACAAGCAACTTTCAGAATTCTGCTGGGGTCATCATTCTAGCCTGAGGAATGACCATGACCTGACAAATCAAGACAGACTAACAGAAGATAAACTCTTTCCAAAAGAATCAACTAACCGCCAATTCCCAATATCTCTGAGGAGGATCCTGAAGTGAAAGTATCATATGAAGGTATCACATCTTCACATGCCAGAGGAGGACATAGGAGCTGAGGCTGAATTGCACTTTGAGAAATTCAGGCATGGTGTCTTCTGACTCCACACTGGCGCTCACAGGAACTTGTTTGCTCAATTCCAAGTGCAGCTGCAGGGTTATGGGGAGGTAGTTCCTGTTGTTTCTCTGTTGCTGTCTCTGTCTCTCTCTTAAGTTTACACAACAAAATCATCATTAACTCCAAAAAACAGTTCCTTTTACACTCTAAGAAGATGTAATGTCTCCTCTGTTTATTACAGAGATTCGCAACAGTGTAAAAACAGATTCTCTGAGAAATAGAGTTTTTACCTAATGAATATCAGTTAATAGCTTAGTGAGTGGCATTATCCTTTTTTAAGATTCAGATAAAAGCAAGGATGACTACAGCGTTGTACTAGCATAGGGGTGAAGGAGCGGGGAGAATCTCTGGAAATGTGGATTCCAGATCAAGCTTGCCCACACTATTTTAGCAGTCTTAGAAAAAGAACTCCAGTCCCTACCCCCTTGCCCACCATGAGCCTCAGCTCCTTTATTGCACAATGAAGACATTGAGCTGTGGGTTTCACACTGCTCCCTAGAGGTTTGCAGAGCTCTCCCCAGGAGCCATTTAGGATAAGGGAAGAGAAAGAGTCAGGCCTGCTGCATCCCATCCAATATGTCCAGCCCCTGCTCACTTTCCTCTTATTAGACAAATAGGAGGCTTGTTCTCAGCAACAGAGATGTGCTCATACACCAGACAGACAGATGCATCTGCAACACTGTTGTCTTGGTTTGAAGAGAGCATTTGAAATGCTTTTTCCTGTTTTTTTGTTTTTTGTTTTTTTTTTAAAGAATTACTATATATATGATGTAGCAATTTTACTTCTGTGTATATATTGGAAAGAATTGAAAACAGGGTCTCAAAGAGATATGTGTACCCTCAGACTCATAGCAGTAATATTCACAGTAGACAAAAGTTAGAAACTACCCAAGTGTCCATGGATGGATAAAAGGATAAACAAAACATGGAATATACAGATAACGGAATATATTCAGCCTTAAAGAGGAAGGTAACTGTGGCATATGCTACAATGTGGATAAACATTGAGGGCATTATGCTATGTGAAATAAACTAGTCACAAAAAGACTAACACTGTACATGTATGAGGTCCTAGATTCCTCAAATTCATAGGGACAGAGAGTAGAATGGTGGTTTTCACGGGCTTGGGGAGGAGAATGGGAGTTACTGTCTGGCGGGCACTGAGTTACAGTTTTACAAGATGAAAAGAGTTCTGCAGATGGATGGTGGCGATAATAGCACAACAATATGTATGTATTTTAATGCCACTGAACTGAAAACGTAAAAATGGTTCAGATGGTAAATTTTATGTTGCATATATTTTTACCACAATTTTAAAAACTGCCCTTTTCAGTTGTTCCTATTTATAAAGTGCCTTATAATCTCTGTTGTACATAGTTGCATCTTAGCGACATTTTCAAGCATGATAAATCATTTGCCAATGCTCCTCAACTCACCCCGACAATAGGCTCTTGTTCCCTCGGGAAAATCTATTTAGAATTGAGGTAACCAGACCAGATATATTGGCTGTGTTAGTAGTCAGCGTGGGTTACTATAACAAATAGCACAGATTGGGTGGCCTAAACCACAGCTATTTATTTCTCACAGTTCTGAAGGTGGGAAAGTCCAAGATCAAGGTGCCAGCAGATTTGGTTCCTGGCAAGAGCTTTCTTTCTGGCCTGTAGACAGCAGCCTACTCACTATGTTCTCACATGACAGAGAGAGGAAGTTCTGGTCTTCCTTCTTTTTCTTATAAGGGCACAAATTCCCTCATGAGGGTCCCACCCTCACTACTTCATCCAAATTTAACTACTCCTAAAAACCCCCTCCAATACCATCATACTGGTAGTGTGAATTTGAGGGGAGGACATAAACTTTCACTTCCTAACATTGGCTAAATTTACAATTTATGAGATAGAGGTTATAGAGGAAATGACACTCTGTGTAAAGCTTGGGGGGGGGGGGGGAATGTTGAAGAATCCCAGTATCTAAAGTCAAGTTTATTCCCCACTTCCAAAGTAAACAACCATATTTGAGGAAGCCACGTTAAGTCAGTAAAGATGACAATGCTGTCAAAAACGATCCATCTGGATTATTAAAAGAAATCATCACTGATTATTATCCCAAATTCCACCAAATAAAACTTTATATCCTGGATTTGAGTTTTGAGCCCTAAGAAATTGGAAATATGCTGATTTATTTGTCCTTGACATTTCTTTATAACCAGACCCTTTCTGCTTCCTTCTAAAAGGAGGTTGTGACAAGGAATAAGCAGAGGGAAGTAGTGAGGAGAGCATTTCTGCCTGAGAGGCAAGGAAGGCGGAGAATAGTTGTGAACGGGGAGGGAACCAGTACAGGTAAGATGGCCTGGGTGTCACAGACTTCACACATTAAATCAAGACCAGCCTAATCATACATTCATTTCAGATCTTCCTTCCAACAATACGATGATCTCAGAATCAATACAGTTGAAATTTACTTCACTAAAGCATTGGAGAATTTCTTTAAAGTCTTGAAGGTCAAAGCGAGTCCCTAAGAGTAATTTAGATGCATCCAGAGTTTTAACTCTTTTTCCATGGCATTATGTTGCCTTTTTGGTGCCCTACACACACACACACACACACACACACACACGCACGCACGCACACACACACGCACGCACACGCGCACACGCACGCACACGCGCGCGCGCTCGCACACACACACACTGTTGATTTTGTAGCTAGAGCTTTACTGGTTGAATTCTCAGTATTTTCACGAAATCATATGGTGTTATTTGGGGACATAAAAAATAAAGATCAAGTGGGAGCCTGAACACTTGAAGTGGTGAGCATGTTTCCATGAGGACAGGTAGCTCTTATAAACAGAAATGTGACCTGAACATGGTGAGAACTTGACCTGTGGACTCAGAAGAATCACCCCTTATCCTAGAGCCCCAGGTTATGGAAGTCAAGGCATCATCAGAAAGCAAAGTTTTAGTGGGGGCCACATCATCTGCAATAAAACTTTTAAATTGCATGTGGCTGTTTCTAGAGTTCCAATGCGTGGCATCTGCACTTGCCTTTTGTGGCGATTCTCTGGAGCTATCAGCCTAGAGAAAAGCTAATAAATCATCCCGCATTGCATCTTGGTACTGGGACAATAGTTTTGATAATGCCGGGGCTCTGAGACGGTGAGGCGGTGTTTCTTTGATTGCTTGTGAGAGTGCTGCAGAAACATAATTTCATTTATTAGAAGCAGACAGCCTATAAAATGGTGTGAAACAACAGGTGCCAGCAGGAAGCTGGAGGCTCTAATGAGGTGCCTGGACACTTGGGTCTGGAAAAGGCAGAGATACAACCAATGCCGTTTACGTTTCTCTTTAGACGCAAATCAATCAGAGCCTTCAAACCAGATTGTCCCAGCACGCTACTGTGAGCAGTTTCATCTAAAGTTATTGATGGTTTTGCTTTCAACCAAGAAAAAGGATGAAATGGAGGAAAGCTGTGTGCAGTGCAAAGACTTGGAACAAACAAGAATATAAGATGAAGCTGAAAGAAAAATAAATAATCAGAGTATACCCAGTGACACTTCAGTTGGCAAATGAAGTGTTGCACACACATAATGACATTTTCCAGATAAGGGAAGTTCATCCATTCCAGAACACAGGCTTTAAAAATCGTAACCATTTTTATGAAGGATAAACATAAACTCTCTCTACTCTCAAAAACAAAGCATCCTGAACACCTTTTAAATGTTTCTTAATTACATACATGTGTATTACATAATATGCAATTACACATTCATTCAAATATTTCTTTGTATTCCCCACAGTTTGGTCTTAGTGTGTGTGTGTGTGTTGGGGGGGGGGGGGGTGTAGGAGAGCTCATTTGTTAAAAACATGCTGTTTAGTTAGAGTTAATAGCTTAGTGTGACAAACATGGGTGCAAAGTGGGGTGACTTTAGTGTGTGGGCTTTCTTTCCTGAATTTAGGAATCTGGAGCTGTGTTCCAGAAAGTTCAAATTTGGGGAAATCAGACCTTCAATGTGTAGTAAAGTGTTATGTGTGTGTTTTTTTAATTGGAAAGATTCGTGTGCCACTGAAGCGTGCCTATGGGCTCAGGACCCTCTTTCTCTGATGGAATGGCAGTGGGGGCTCCCTGCAGAGAAGAGGCACATGTTTGCTGAGAACAGTGGGAGGGGAAAGAAGGGATCTGCATCTTGTAAACGTGGCCTAGGACGCCAGCATCTGGGATTCTGAGTTCACTCTGGCGTGGTTTGCTGAACCTTGGCCAGACTACCAAAACCTTAAGTCCAGTGAGATTGTGCCAGGAATAATCAGGATGGACCATGGCTGTGGCCTCAGTAAGTACCATGGGCCAAGAGCCTGCAGGGCCTGAGGGAGTGATGCAATTACCACAAGCCGTCCAAGTGGCCTTTATATCAGGATGCATGCATGACCAGCATATGGCTCTTGAGTCCTTCTACCTAAACAAAGATGTAATTGTTATGTCTCTTAAATGGTCCTAGAAACTCTCAGGCCTTTTGTGTCTGTGCCAGAGCAGCTCTAATAGTCGTAACTGCCAACACCAAGAACAGAACAGCCCCGCTGGATCTTGGTCCAAAGGAATGATTTACTTAAGAGTCTATCTGGAACCTTCCAACGACAGTGATAAAAACAGTGATAATTACTTAAATCCTCACCCTTGGCTGCCACCACTTCTTGCTGTCTCCGCTGTCCTGGAGGCCCTGAAATTGAATAAGGCAGTGTTTCCACTTCCCCTCCCACACATTCCTTCACCCCAAACGCGGTCTTGGTCTTGCTCAGGCAAACTCAACTTAGCAGGAAGCTAGCCCTTGTGTGGCCCTCACACCACCCTCTGCTAGAAGTCCCGAGCCTCTTCCCTACCCACATCAGGACCAGGCTCCTGGGACCTCCACCCAGACCCCCAAGTGATGAACTTTGGCTGGCCACTTCGTAAGTGAAATAAGAGGTTCTCTGCCCATGTGGTATGGGCAAGTGACTATACCCAGGACTCAAGTATGGCCTGGACTGATGAGGCCTAATCTGATTTTCCAACTCACGATATCTTTCTTGTATCCACAGCCACCTAAATTCTATGCTTTGCCCAATGCTTTCCCTCTATTTTCCTCTTCTCCCCCCACCTCCCCCACCCCCAGCTCCAGTGCCAACTGTTTCTGCCACTCTCTCAAGCCAAGCCAGGTCTTGACTCACTATTCCTCTCTAACTTTTCCAGAAGGAATCACTGTGTCTCAGATCTGAGTTCTAAAGGACGACATGGGTCACTCTCAGAAGGTGCCATTCACTGAAGTAAAATTCTATTTCACAGTTTCATATCCAAGGGCACATTCATTTGTCACCCCTACTGAGCTCATTGGGCTCCTCTAATTAACGCACCATACTTCCCCCTGACTCACTGAGTCAGGGATAGCAGAGCGTTTCATTGGCCTTTCTATGCCTGCCTATAATCATTTTACCTGTGACTTTGTGTATCTGTAGTGATGTATTTCAATTCTTTTTGGGGAGAAAGTGAAGGGGTACAAATTCCAAATCCAGCTTTATTGCCATGCTTCAGAGGCTGAGCAGGAAAGAGAAGGCTCAACCCTGCTTAGCTGTTCCCAGACCCAGAGGCAGCTGGAGGGCAGCCCTGGAAGTCTTTTCTGCCCAGCAGAAGGGTTAAGGGGAAGGGGAGAGGTCTCTGCTGCTGCTGCCATGAGGAGGAAGACCTGGAGCAGCAAGCTGACCTCCAGAAGTCAGGAGAGACCCACAAACAGGCAGGAACACCAGACATTGGGAAGGACAGTTGGACTGAGGAAACTCATGGTGTCCCCAAATAGCACTTAGATCTCACAGAGGGGCACCCGATTTCTGCTGGCTCCAGGAACTGAGACCCTAAGGAAGGCACACCCAGACTGAGATGCTCACAAAGGGTCCCTGACAGCACCCTCACCCTCTGTTCATCAAGGATCAGGAGGAGATCTGGAGAAGCAAGGACAGGGTCTGGGTGGGCAGAAGGCTGAGAGGGGGACCTGGGATGAGCATGAGGAGCAGGGATCAGAGCTTGGCATGAGGGGACAATGTGGGGTCCTCTAGCTCCTGCTCTGCTGCTCCTATTGGTGGATAGTGGTGATGGGGCTGGTGATGTTGCCTATCAAGGTCCAGTACTGGTCAAAGTTGATATGGCTATCCTGGTTATGTCCAGGTTCTGGATGAGCTTGTCTGCAGCCTTTTGGTTGTGTCCCCTGTCTGTCAGTGTGTGCTGGAGGCTTTCTGAAGCATCTTTCTGAAGCCGCTCTTGATGATCTTGTTCTTGACCGGGCTGTGCATAGACATGTATTTATAGAAGTTTAATACCAGGATCTTGACTGCCGTCTCCAGCTCTGTTAGCAGTCTGCCATCTCACTGCCACTCCTCGAGGGGCCTGCCCTCGGTCCACCTCTTTTTCAGCAAGGCTCTGTGGCCTGGGTTCTGGCACCACCAAGCAGAACTCCTCACCGTCCCACTCCCAGAATGGGCCCACCCCCTCCTTCCCTGCCTGGCTGAGCTGGCTCAGTGGGGAGGTAGCAACTGAGTTCACTCTTGACTTGGCCCTGGGGTTGGCCTGATTCAATTCTAATATTGTCCAAAAGACCTTTGGAATCTTTGTGTAATGTCATAGGTTTAATCTGTCTCCCTAAAAGACAAAAGCATTGCTGGAAAGGTGGTTATTTTTTTTTTTTTTAAATATTGACTGAAATCTAGAAAATTCGCATGAGGCTTGCTTAGGTACTTAAAAGGAAATCACAGACAACTTTTCTGACATCTAAAAAAAAATGTGCTTATATTCTTAAATTAAGAGCTACATTCTGTTAAATGACCACTAAGCCAGCCCAATTATCACTTAAGGAAACAAAGAAATCAAACAAATACAAACACTAGAGGCCTGGTACACAAAATTAGTGCACTCTTTGGCGGGGAGGGGGGGGGGGTCCCTCAGCCCAGCCTGTGCTGCACCCTCTTACAGTCCAGGAACCCTGAGAGTGGGACTAAGTGGGCAGTCAGACATCCTTAGCACTACCACAGAGGGTGGAGAGGCTCCCGCAACCGCTGCTGCGCTCGCCAGCCATGACCCTGGCTTCTGGCTGAGCGGCACTCCCCCTGTGGGAGCACAATAACCACCAGGTGGCAGCTCCTGCATTGAGTGTCTGCCCCCTGGTGGTCAGTGCTCATCATAGCAACTGGCCATTTGGTCGATTTGCATATTAGCCTTTTATTATATAGGATCAGAAAGGAAAGCAAACACATTGCTCCTGTCAACACTAAAAATGGATGTTTACTTTAAAATATCAGAAAAATAGGGAGCTCAAATTTTGAAGCATGAATAGTTTCTATGTGGGTAAGGTATTTATGAATGTGATAGTTCATTATCAAAATGGTCTTTAAAAGTAATTTTATACACTAGATTCTATTTAAAAAAGGAGTCAAAGCTAAAGAGAAAAAAAAAAGAAGATATGATGAGGAAGGAGAAGTAGGAAGGAGCCAGGAAATGAAAGAGGAGACAGAGTTTTAAGCCAATATCCAAATAATAGGGACTTATGAGCAGAAGGCATTGTATCTAAGGGAGCTGAGATGTCACAAGGACAATTATAAATTTGGAATTCTTACAAAGGTAGAACGAGAACAAACTTGGCATTGGATCTGTCAGGCCAAGAAAACAGTGAGAATCCCAATTTATTTTAAAAGGAGAAACAATTTGAAAGGATCTCTAGTCCAGTTATGGCAGATAATTCCGAAAGAGAAAGTGTGAGTCCAACGTCTAGCAGGAAGTTTTCCCTATTGGGTTATGTCAATAATGATGCATTGGTTGGACTTTCATGTCATCTCCTTCTTTTGTCTTTCACTGTGAGATGAGCAGTTATGAGTTTCGTATCACACTGTACCTTGATCTAGACCAGTGATTTTCAATCTTTTTCATCTCATAGCACACATAAGCTAATTTCTAAAATCCAGCAGCACAGCAAAAAATAGATTTTTTTGCCTAGCTAACAAAAAACAGGTATAATTTTTATTTATTTACACCTAATGGCTATTTTGTGTTGGCTGTTGTAATTTTTTTTTATCTGGCAATCTAAGGGAAAAGAAATTAGTGCCTCTAGCTATATAGTCAAGTTTTGCATGTTTTAAACATTCTTGTGGCACACCAGTTTTCCATGGCACACAGGTTGAAAATTGCTGATCTAAACTTTAAAAGGAAGAGATATGCCGAAGCAATTTTTTCACCGATACAGCTCCTAGGGCATTGGAAACTAAAGAGAAAATAAACAAATGGGACTACATCAGAATTAAAAGCTTCTGCACAGCAAAAGAAACCACCAAAAAACAACAAGAAAGCCCACTGCATGGGAGAATATATTTGCCAATGTTATCACCGATAAGGGTTTAACCTCCAACATTTATAGGGAACTCTTACAACTTAACAAAAGAAAGATAAAAAATCCAATCAAAAAATGGGCAAAGGACCTAAATAGGCACTTTCAAAAGAGGACATTCAGAAAGCCAAGAGACATATGAAAACTTGCTCAAAGTCATAAATCATCTGAGAGATGCAAATCAAAACAACAATGAGGTATCATCTCACACCTGTCAGAATGGCTATCATCAACAAATCAACAAATGACAAGTGCTGGAGAGGATGCAGAGAAAAGGGAACACTCATGCACTGCTGGTGGGAATGCAGACTGGTGCAGCCACTGTGGAAAACAGTATGGAGCTTCCTCAAAAAGTTAAAAATGGAACTCCCATTTGACCCAGTGATCCCACTTCTAGGAATATATCCCAAGAAACCAAAAACACCAATCAGAAAGGATATATGCATCCCTATGTTCATAGCAGCACAATTCACCATAGCTAATATTTGGAAATAGCCTACATGCCCATCAGCAGATGAATGGATTAGAAAACAGTGGTACATCTACACAATGGAATACTATGCTGCTGTAAAAAAGAAGGAATTCTTACCATTTGCAACAGCATGGATGGAACTGGAGAGCATTATGCTAAGTGAAATAAAACAGTCAATGAAAGAAAAATACAACATGATAGCACTCATTTATGTATAATAAAGACCATTATAAACTTATGAACAAAAATAGATACAGGGGCAGAGCAGCACTGAGCAGACTGTCAAAATATAGTGGGAAGCCCAGGGAGGGTTGGGTTTGTTGGGGGCAAGAGATCAACCGAAGGACTTATATGCATGTATATGAGCATAACCAATGGACACAAGACACTGGGGGGTAGGGGAGACCGGGGGAATGTCAAGTGGGGGGAAAAAGGAGACATATGTAATACTCTTTGTAATACTTTAAGCAATAAAACAAAATTTAAAAAAAAAACTTTAAAAGGAGCCAGAAAGCCAAACACAGTAATCAATTGCATACTAAACTTGTTCCTGGAACCAGTGTGGATGAGTTAATAATAAGTGTGTTCAGTTAATAATAATAGTAATAATAACAATCTGGGGCCCTATGTTTTCAGTCATTAATTCAATTTTAATTTTTTGTCAAAGTTTTACATATATTTAATCGAATGTATCTATAAGGTTTCTAATAAAAACAAGTCCCCTGCTTTATCTTATTCTCTTTCCTAATTCCTGTTTGCCAGAAGCTAACACCTTTAAGTAATTTGCAATTTATTTTTGTTATTTACCTACATACTAATATTTTTTAGGTTGTGATGTTGTCTTTATACTATGGATGATAAGGCTTAGCTCTCCTAAGCACCATCACCTGTCTTGTTCTCTCTCTCCACTGTCAACATTATCCCAATACAGTGATACATGGTTTGGGGCAGGTAAATTTATGCATGTGTTAATATTATTCAGAGTTGAACATATAAAGATCATCTATTCCTTCAAAACTCTTTCATTTCCCTAAACTTAATAATTTTTAATTTACTTGGCTTCTTATGTAATTGCCACTAACTCATTTGCAAAACTCTATAGGCCAAAGTATAAATCTCACCTTTTTTTTTTTAATATATTTTATTGATTTTTTACAGAGAGGAAGGGAGAGAGATAGAGAGTTAGAAACATTGATGAGAGAGAAACATCGATCAGCTGCCTCCTGCACATCTCCTACTGGGGATATGCCCGCAACCCAGGTGCATGCCCTTGACCAGAATCGAACCTGGGACCTTTCAGTCCGCAGGCCGACGCTCTATCCACTGAGCCAAACCGGTTTCAGCACTCACCTTTTAAATCAAATGCTCCAGATTAGTTATCATTTTCTTCTTCCTTTTCCTTTTTTCTCAGTGACATTTCCTCCTGGGGTTCTCTGTCCTCCTGGTGCAGTTTGGACTGGCTGTTCCCGAGACCATCCCTTCTTAGGTGTTCTCATCCTGGTCCCTGTGACCAATGTCTTCCTGTTTTTTATTTCATTTATTTACTTCCTGGTTTAACACATCCTCCAGTAGCTTCCTGAGAAAGGATATGTGTGAGATAATTATTTGAGGTCTTGTATATCTTTTATTTACCTTCGCACTTGATAGACATTTTGGCTGTGTGTAGAATGTGAAGTTGGAAACCATTTTCCCTAAGAAGTTTGAAGGCTTTTCTGCATTATCTTGAAAGCCATTTTTTTTCCTACTTCTCTATATGTCATTCTTTCTCTTTCTCTTTCTCTCTGTCTCTCTCTCTCTCTCTGTCTCTCTCTCTCCCTCCCTCCTCCTGGTTTTCTGAAATTTCACATTGACATGACTTGGTGTGGATCTTTTTCCATTCATTACCTTAGACAATTGTTATATCCTTCCAATCCTGAAAGTCATGTCCTTTAGTTCTGAAAAATTTCCTTTTATTATTTCTTGAAAATTTTCTATGCTCTTTTCTATTTCTGACAGTGATATCTTTTTGACTCTAGAGATTTCAATTTTATATTTTCAGCTTCCTGTTTAAATTTTAATCCTGCTTTCTTATTTCTAATCTCCAAGATGTATTTTTGGCTTTCTTATCTCTTATCTCTGAAGTTTCCTTTAGAATATCTCTGTTTTCTCCTTTTTGTTTGTACTCTTACATTAAATACTTTCATATAATGGTGATTCATGGGTGCCTATTAAATTTAAGAGTGAGGCACTAGAAAGTTCTTTGGAAGCTATGTGAGTGGTGTTTGTCACTTGATAAATGTAATTACAGGGTAATTTCACCAGAAATTTCCAATGAGATATCACCATCTATGAGTCATTTCTCTTAGACTGAAACTTTCCAGATAGGATCCCACCAGTCTCTTGCCTGAGGAGCACATTTCTGATCTATTTTTTCCAAGAAATAAGGAGGGAAAGAAGGTGTGGGGATGGTAAATTCAATGGTCAGTAGTTAGACTTTTTTCTTAAACATTCTTTTTTCAGTAAGGTGTCCCTGGTATCCCCAAGTGCAAAGTCCCTTTGGGTCAAAGTTACCCAATAAATTGCTAATATTCTATCAGGATGGGGGAAGGGCAGTCACTCAACTGAATAATAGGACAGAGGGTCAGGCATGTCTAACCTTTTATTCAGAATTTTATTAAATCCTTCTATTCTCTGCCCCATTATTTTCAGATATACCTGGTGCCCCAGTTCCTGAGTTTTTCTATGGCTCTGTGATATAAATAAGCTTGGTTAGAAGCTTCTCCCACTGCCTGCTTAAGTTGAAACCTTTATTTTTTATTTAGCTCAGTCAATTACTCTTTCTCAACTGCTTTCCAAAATTGTATTGCTGTCTTCTCCTCTTCTGTTTAATATGTCTGTGCATGTGCGTGTGCGTGTGAGTGTGCATGTGAGTGTGCGTGTGCATGTGTGTGTGCGCACAATTATATCCTTATAGTAAAGTTTGGGAGGGAGCAGAGATAAACTGCTGTGTTACTTCTGCTATGTTACATTTAGTTTAAAGATCATCTACATGTGAAGTTGATATTTTATACATCTTCATTATTAAGATATGGAAATTTCCAAACTGATTTAATATTTAAGTTTTTTTTAAGAAGGGGGTGAGTGATTTCATACCAGTAACACTTGAAATAGTGTTATCGTCATCAAAACTCCAAACTGATTAAATTACACCAAAAAGTTTGATGTTTATCTTGTCTTGCTGATGCCCATATCAGATGTGATCAGCTTCTAAGTCAAAACATTATGTTTCTAATTACACTACAAATGGCCTGAGAGCTGAGAACCAGCAGCTTCCTTTTAGCTCTGTACCCCCTTCTCCTACAACAAAGTGTGCTCAGCCAGAATTTAGCTGGCAGATTGGAGGATGATTCATAAGATAGAATAGGATTCAACTTGGCTTTTCCTCTGGCTGCACAGAGCCAAAAGGAGCCAAAATGTGTTTGTTTCCACACAACAAGCAGCTTTCACAAAGTGGCACATGGGGAGCAGCCATGAGGAGAAAGATAGTCTGATAGTTTCTCTGCAACATGGCCTGTTTACTCAATAGATATATGCTCTCTGTGCTGAGCAGTGCACCACACTAGAACAAGAACGTTTCCCCCTGAGGCCTAGGAAACCTGTCTGAGCCTCCAGCTCCTGGTGCTTAAGGTCCCAGAATGCAGACAGAGCCTTTCAAACCCCCTTTGAGAAAATCCTATGACTCAACTCGTCTCTACTCACATAATCTGTTTTTAGGAAAGAAGTATTCAGCGCTGCCTGTGAGTCTGAAAAGAATTCCTCAAAGATTGGCTTACATTGTACAAAACAATGAGAATGGACAGAATTGCACCCGCCTGTCAACACCAAGCACTCCCGTTGCCTGGCAGCAAACTGGCCCATGCTGCCTTGGTACTTGGGCACCTACCTCATTTTAGAGGCCTCCACTCAAGCTAATTCAGTGGCTTATGCCAGGCCCTAATTGTGCGCACAGACAAAATTTTTTCATGATTAGTAGCAATTTCTCTCAAGACGAATTTTTTCTGTGATCATTATGAATAATAGCTGGCTGGTCCTTTCATATCACATGTTTCAATTAAAAACTTGTCCTTCAAGCATTCCTTTTTTCAGGGTAAGTAGTCTCAACAAAAGGAATCCCTTCTCTTCAATCCAGCTTTTTCTCCCTCTCTAGATAGACCACAAGCTTCCGGCAGGCTGGGACAGTCATTGCTATAAATCTTGGTCTGGCACGGTGTCCGGCACACAGTTGCTTAATACATGTTTGCAAACTTAAATATTTTCAATTATCTAATAATTGGTATGGTTCTTTTCTGAACTCATCATTGTTGTTTTCCCTTTGCATAATCAAGGTTACCTACCAATACAGCCATGATGGCTGTTAAAATAGTGACACGTCACCCTAGCTGGTTTGGCTCAGTGAATAGAGCATTGCCTGCGGACTGAAGGGTCCCAGGTTTGATTCCGGCCAAGGGCACATGCCCTGGATGTGGGTTTGATCCCCAGTGGGGGACATGCAGGAGGCAGCCAATCAATGATTCTCTCTCATCATTGATGTTTCTCTCTCTCTCCCTCTCCCTTTCTCTCTGAAATCAATAAAAATATATTAATAAAAATAAAATAGTGACAGATTTCCCTGTGTCCACAGTGCCCTCACCCAGGCATCCTTATCACCCTGACTTCTCATCCAGGACTCTCTAGAACAGTGATGGCTAACCTTTTGAGCTCGGCGTGTCAGCATTTTGAAAAACCCTAACTTAACTCTGGTGCCGTGTCACATATAGAATTTTTTTGATATTTGCAACCATAGTAAAACAAAGACTATATTTTTGATATTTATTTTATATATTTAAATGCCATTTAACAAAGAAAAATCAACCAAAAAAATGAGTTCGTGTGTCACCTCTGACAAGCGTGTCATAGGTTCGCCATCACTGCTCTAGAACTTCCCACTGTCCAGCACATAAAGGGTTAACACTAGCTGCAGCATGGGCTTCCAGGACCCTGCTGACTGACTGATCAACGCCTAACCCCTTTCATTGAACAGTTTTGCAGTATTTTAAATACATTTCTGGCTCCAATGATATTGAAATCATTATGTGATCTAGAATAACACTTCACTCAGATAAATTTAAATAATAAACTACAGATGTTACCAGAAGCTCCTACCTTTCATTCATTATTACCAGAACCAATTGTTGACTTTAGGACAAATGTTTAGAACATCAGGGAACCCAAAGAGAAAGAAGTCAGGGTTGTGGGAACAAGGCGAAGGGAGGAGCCTTAAGTGCTAAGATTCAGTCTATTCTGCTAAGGGTACCCTGAGAATATTGTCCAACTTTTAAAGTCTCCCTACAGTACTGCATTGATAGGAATAAAATTTGACAACCTCTTCAAAACTTTGAGAAAACACCTGCTTGCTGAATTATTTACCAAGTTTTCGGTCTGAGTTTAGATGGGTGTTTTATTGTTGTGCTCTGTTTTATTTTTAATTTATGTTATGAGTTAGTGGGAAAGGCATTGGAAAAGGAGCTACAGTTGGAACAAGAAAGTATTTCCTACCAGTGGTTTCCTTTTCTCTCTCCATGGAAAACAAGAACTTTGTGCAATACAGGTGCCCAGAGAGAGGTTTGTTTTGCAGTGAGCAAAAGAACTTTTCTGAATTATTGCTTATGAGACAACTTTCTAGCAACAACCCTGTATATGTCCTCAGTGACAAGTGTTAAGAAAATCTTTGTTGGCAAGATAGTGGTAGGGAAAAATATGTGAATTTCCTATTAACTGACTTTGGAAATTTAAATGGAGGATAAAAAAACAATAAAAGGCATCTTCCCCTTTCAGCACATATATTATTCTTTTAAGGCTGTGGGGTAATCCATTTTATGGAATTTAATTAATTTAACTAAATGATGAACATTTGGTTTGTTTCTAGTGTTTTGCTCTTAACAATCAAAAGATTGCAATGAATTTTTGCATAGGCATCTGCATATATTTTTTAGTGATGAATCAAAAGTTACATGCATTTTTTTTAAAGCAGAAAGCCAGTTGTAGAAAACTATAACATGAATCTATTGGTGTTTCATTTTCAGAGGTATGTATATATTCATTTATGTGTATGATTGTAAAGGAGTGATATATTTCTGGATGTTGGCCAAGAAATTGCTAATGGTGGTCACCTCTTAGAAATGAGACTGGGAGAGCTCTTTTACTTTTAGGACTGTTAGGCATTTTTAGTGAGAGTCTTATTACTTTTGTAATAATTATTAATAAAATTATGTGCAAGACAAAACCCCAAATCAATTGCATTATGGACCAATAAGCATTTTTAGTATGTTGTTAATGCATTTCAAAGCAACCTGCATTTTTTTAAATCCAGAATTGTTACTATTTTATAGGAAAAGCAGCAAGTCTTTTAGCATAACAATTTATCGTATCTTGATTGTACTATTTAAGCAAAATATGCAAATAAAAAGTGTCAGTTACCATCAATTTGGACTTAAATTCGCGCATATAGATCTCCTCCCTCCAACTCCATTTGAGAAGTTTAGGTGTGTAAGAAAGCAGAGCGCAGAGGTTAAGCTTTCAGTTGTCAGTCTGATCTTCCGGGTTTGAAACCTCACACACCATTTCACAGGCCTCGAAAGGTCCAGGGAGTGCCTACAGCCTCCTGGGCCTCAGGTTCCTCACTGAAAAATGAGGGAAGGAAGAACTGCCCTTTTCCCTCATGAAGTCACTGTGAGGGTGATGAGATAGTGCGGCTCGTGAGCCACATGAGGCTCTTTGGCCCCTTGAATGTGGCTCTTCCACAAAATACCACGTGTGGGCGCACGTACAATGCGAAGTTGACTTAAAACTTTAAGTAAAGTTTATTAAGTTAATTTTAGGGAACGTTGTGGAGTGAAAGAAGATGTAGTGTCGAGGATTGAGAAAGGTATGTTGAGATGGTTTGGACATATAGAGAGGATGAACGAAAGGAGATAGACGAAACAAGTATATAAGACGAGTGTGGATGGGAGAGCTGGAAGTGGGTCGACCTCAGCGAATGTACCTCGATCAGACTGAGGACGTTTTTAGCAAAGGCCAGCTTAGGAGTACCCTAATTAAGTTAATAACAATGTACCTACCTATATAGTTTAAGTTTAAAAAATTTGGCTCTCAAAAGAAATTTCAATCGTTGTACTGTTGATAGTTGGCTCTGTTGACTAATGAGTTTGCAGACCACTGAGATAGTCCACACAGCACTCAGCATGGGGGCTGAGGGAGGCACTCAGTGCATGTTAATTATGTTTATTTTACCATTGTTACTATTTTATAGGAAAAGCAGCAAGTCTTTTAACATAACAATTTATAGTATCTTGATTGTACTAGGTAAGGACAATGTGCAAATAAAATTTCTTCAATGGTGGAAGAAGAATGCATATTAATAATTGTACAAATATTCAGACTTCCCTCTAAAGACATTGTCCATCTAAACTAGGGGCGGGGGACATTGCTTTCAATTACTCATCACCGCAACAGCAAGTTACCATTGCAAGCTGAATGCAGTGGGTCAGGGAGCTATATAGTTTAGTGATATATGCAAAAGTCTCCCAAATTCAGCACTAGTTATTTGCATTCAAGGAGGTAAAGATATCTGGTTGATGTTTTGGCCACTCCAAAGAAAACAGAATCTGCTCCAAATGAGTGGCCATTGTTGGCTCCATTTACCTCACTCCCTACTGTCTCTGATTTGGTTGATCCTAGTACTGGCTGGGACCACACTGCAGCTTCATGTCCTGAGCCATCCATAGGGAAAGCAGCAACCCACATCCTCCCCAGGGCCCATCCACAGTCCCTGCCTGGTTGGACTCAGCCACACAGGGACACCACTTCCTTCCAGCTGTGTCCCTCTTGTCTTCATGGGTTACCTGGAGTCACCATTTTCTGACCATTTTGCTTTGGTTTCTGCTACCAGGTGCTGATCGTCTGTCACTTTCCCCGGAATGGCATCTTGAACTGATTTGGGGTTGATTTCATGAAATCAAAATATCAAAAGTATACGTAAGAAAGAAAGAAAGAAAGAAAGAAAGAAAGAAAGAAAGAAAGAAAGAAAAGGAAAGGAAAGGAAAGGAAAGGAAAGGAAAGGAAAGGAAAGGAAAGGAAAGGAAAGGAAAGGAAAGGAAAGGAAAGGAAAGGAAAGGAAAGGAAAGGAAAGGAAAGGAAAGGAAAGGAAAAGAAAGGAAAGGAAAGGAAAAGAAAGGAAGTCAAGTGCCATCTCTATTTCATTGAGACCTGGCTTCATGCTCTCCCACAGACACACCAATCTGCCTAAGGAGGCGGAGGGCAAACCCAGGGCAGATGGCACTGGCAGGCCTGAAGGTGCACAGATGCCTCCACAGGCTTTTCTTCCATGTGACATCATCCCACTTAATACTTAGAGATAATTTTCATTTGAACTACAAAAAGCAGCATGTTCTTGTTGCAAAATAAATAATGAAGAAGTGTATCAACTAAAAACCAAAGGTTCTCCATCCTCAAAGTTAACCATTGTTAACATTCGATGTGCATCCTTCTCATTGTTTTTGCTTATCCACTGACTTCACAAATATGGACTAAGTACCTGCTATGTGCTGGGCTCTGGGCTAGATGCTGGGACACAGGAGTGGAAAAAGCATATAAAGCCTTTGTTGTTCCCCTGGAATGTTTATTGTAGTGGGGAGGGTGGGGGAGACAGAAATCTAGGAGAGAGTAAATATATAGAGAAGGTAATTCTTAATAGATGAGCGATGGTGAGGAAGGCTTCCTGGGGGAGGTGTTATGTAAGATACTATGTGGCTAGGGTCCTGGCCAGTGGAGAACTCAGGAAGGACATTCCAGGAGAGGGTAGAAGAAGCATAGAGGCCAGAAGTGGGGAAAGTGTATGGTGTTCAAGTGTCAGAACCTCCACTTGACAGTGTGCCCGGAAGCTCGGTGAACAAAGGGCAAGGTGATGGGAGATGAGACGAGAGAGGGAGCAGCACCCAGACCATTCAGATCTTGGGAGGCTTTAGGAGTATGGCTACTATTCCAGGGACACCAGAAAGCTGCTAAAGTAAGGAGCATGGTGAGAGATCTATTTTAAAAGAGATCATACTTGCTGCCTCTGCCTCGAATGAGCTTCAGAGAGACAAAAGAGGAATTAAGCAGCCCCCTTAAGCCCTAACCAGTTTGGCTCAGTGGATAGAGCGTCAGCCCATGGACTGAATGGTCCGGGGTAGAATTCTGGTCAAGGGCATGTACCTTGGTTGCAGTTTTGATTCCAATTAGGGTGCGTGCAGGAGGCAGCTGGTCAATGTTTCTAATTCTCTCTCCCTTCCTCTCTGTAAAATAAATAAAACTATTTTTTTTAAAAAGGAGCCCCCTTAATAAATTTCCATCCTTGAGTCTAGGCAGAAAAGAATGGTGTCCCTAAGGAAAGGGACAGGCCCCTGAGCAGAGACTCTGTGACTCTGAGAATGGAGGACCATGAGTGGTTGGGGGTTGTAAACAAACTGTTAAAAGCAATCATTCAAGTTAGAGCATATTTTTTAGCATTCACAGTGAGTGTTTCTGCTTGGATAATGTAACCTTCGGTTTAAAGCATTTACCCTGTCTCAGCTATAAAGGTGTACAATCACTTTTATAACCAATCGCTTGTTTTCTGCAGCTCCGGGGCACACATCTGTCACTAAGTAACAAGGCTTCAGTTGACACTCCAAGGCCCCTAGGACGCCTACTTGGCAGAAGCTAATCCAGGGCAACCCCTGAGCAGATGTGTAAGAGAGGACCCCACGTTCTCCCGCTCCAGCCGGGTGATGGTGGCCCAGTGTCCTCATCACTTCACTGGCACAAGGAACACCCCTCGCTCCTACCGAAGCACTCTCCCTCTCCCCCCACCCTGCGTGCCCCTACCCTGTACTGGCTGCTAGAAATCACCTGGCTTTTCCTTAGGCACCTGGCTGTAGCTCATGACAAGTTCCTAGGCAAAAGCTACCTGGCCTCTGGAGGGGGCTACAGCCCTTCAGCTTCAGACTTAGGTGAGAGAGCTCCTCAGTACTTGGAGATGGAGAGCAGCAGATGGAATGGAGTCAAGATTCATAGGTTTAGGGGTTAGCGCCCCCTCCCTTTCTCCCACGTATATAAAAATGTATTGATATACAGGGGTTGGCAAAAGTGGGTTTACAGTTGTCAGTAGCAAAACACAGAGTTTATTCTTGTATTACTTAGTAATTTTGAATCGTTTCCCATGGAAACAACTGTAAACCTACTTTTGCCCACCCTGGTACAGTCAGTTCTGCTACCTTTCCTATGCAAATGCAAACTTATTCCAGTGGAATTGAGATATTAGGGAATAAGGTTAAATCAACACAGATTTCCTGTTATACACAATTTCATGCCCCAAAATACAAGTGAAATGCAGCTATAGCTCAGCCATGGAGGAAGTTACCAAGCACAGCCACATCAAACCACAGCCGGCTACCTCCGGGCACCATGTCAGAGCCACGCCCATGCACGCCAGGTGCTGCAAACTTCCCTCCCATTGTCCCTCTCCTCACAGGAGCCAGCCTCCAGGGCTTTCCCGAGAGCAGGGGCCACACTCATGTGGTCTTTAGGTGTTTCTTACCCATGTAAGCTGTGTAGAGCTATGCTACCTTTTTTATTAAGTTCTGTCTTTGCTTTGAGTATGAAACTGATGAATGTTTGAGTGTTTGTCCCAACCTCATTACTGCCATGAATCCTGTGGTTCTGGTGCTGCTGCCCAGCCCTGCAACTTCTAGGAAGGCATCTGACATCAAACAGCAAAACTGACCGGTATTCCCTCCTGTGGAGCTTTGTCCATTCCAAATGGGACTTTACTGTATGAGAACATACTACATGTCTGGCAACTTGCTTTTGACAGGATTCAGAACACACTGTCCCCAAATCTGGCACCTGGGAATATTGACTATTTTAAACTGAAGGAATTTGAGACAATGGCAGAAGCAGGAAGGTCACTCTGACCTCTCCTCACCCCTGAAACAGGTCATGAGACCTTCATATGAGGGGTTTCTTTATCTTTAAGATGGAGAGGAGCTGGAATATGAAGAAACAGGCCTTGCTAAGTGTCCCCCAGTCACTACACTTAGCTCTTTTCACGGCTTTTCACTCTTCATCAAACCTAATGTAAAATTATTGTATCAGTTGTTCCCCTGGAAAATGATACAATAATTAATAAATAACACAAATTTCCTGCTATATGCAACTTAATCTGCAGAAACACACGTTAATGCTGGGGTCCATGTGGCTTAGTGCTTGAGTGTCAACCTATGAACCAGGGGGTCATGGATGGATTCCCAGTCAGGGCACATGCCCAGAGTTTCAGACTCAATCCCCAGTAGGGAGCATAGAGGAGGCAGCTGATCAATGATTCTCTCTCATCATTGTTGTTTCTCTCTCTCTCTCTTGTCCCCTCCCTTCCTCTCTGAAATCAATAAAATTATAAAACAACAACAAAACAATCAGGTTTTACTTCCAATGACACTAAAGAGATGCTGAATAACATCAGAGTGGATTGCTGCAATAATCTTTACTGTACATAAATACTATAAATTTATGCCTTAAGTACTGGGTGCACATCAAAATGGTAGGTGATGCATGCTGGCACTTGATAAAGATAAGGACTCCCCAGGAGAAGGAAAGAGGGAGGACCTAGTGACTGAAGAATGTTTTTTCACAGAGAACTCCATAATAGCAACATTCCCCCTTTGCTCTTGGGCTTCCTTGGAGAGTAATTCTGGACAAAAGTCTATCTGCGGGTTGCCTTTCATACAGGAAGCTGCAATTGGTAATGATGATGATGACCCATATCATTATTATTATGCCACTTATTTTATTGTGGTTATTTTATTTTGTACATCCAGCTCTATGCTGTGCACTTTTTAGGGCTTATTCAGGTAATTGTCTTAATAGCTGTGAGGTTGACATTATTGTTTCCAGTTTATCAATGAGAGATTGAGATTCTAAGAGGTTCGGGGAATTTTCCAGGAAATAACAGAGTCAACAGGAGTCAAAGCCGCATCTGCTTGACATGTGTGCCTCGTCCCCGTCCCCTTTGCAGCCCCAATGTTCTAGTTTTATTCCAATTCCAAGGTAGGTGTAGAAGACTGAAGGGCCTAAGTCCACAGCAGAGATCAGCAAATGTTTTCTGTAAACAACCAGAGATTAAATATTTCAGAATCTGTGGGCCAGACAGTTGCAGCTGTTCAAATCTTCATTGTAGCATGAAAGCTACCTGGGACAATACAGAAAAAAAATGAGCATGGCTGTTCCAATAATGCTGGGGTCCCACCCCAGCAGGTCCAGGGGTCCCCAAAGGTGTGGACGGAGTCAGCGAAGAAGGAATGACATGGAGACAGCGTTCAGTTGATCAGCAGCCTAGCCAGGATCTCTAGCCAAGTTCTGGTTAGGATCTCCAGCGAAGTTCTGGTTAGGATCTCCAGCCAGGTTCTGTGTCCATGTTCTCTTGCTAGGTTCTCCAGCCAGGTTCTCCAGGTTCTCCAGCCAGGTTCTGTAGCCATGTTCCCTCGCTAGGTTCTCCAGCCAGGTTCTGTCCAGGTTCTCCAGCCAGGTTCAGTCGCCAGGTTCTAGTCAGGTTCTCTTGCCATGTTCTATCCAGGTTCTGTAGCCAGGTTCTGTCTCTAGGTTCTGTGGCCAGTTTCTGTCCAGGATCTTTTGCCATATTCTCTTGCTAGGTTCTGTCTCTAGGTTCTGTGGCCAGTTTCTGTCCAGGATCTTTTGCCATGTTCTCTCGCTAGGTTCTGTCTCTAGGTTCTGTCTCCAGTTTCTGTCCAGGATCTTTTGCCATGTTCTCTCCAGCGAAGTTCTTCTGTCTCTAGGTTCTGTGTAGGTTCTGTGTCTAGGTTCTGTGTCTAGTTTCTGTCTCCTGTTGTCTTGTTACATCTGTATTTATACCAGTTGATTCCAATCCTATCAATCTCTATTCCAAAGGTTAGGGCGTTTCTTATCTCCATTCCAGGGAGTAAAGATTATGTAGCTTACGCATGATTGTTCATAGTTAAAGTGATTAATTACCCCCCTGGCACTTAGTTTTATTCCCTCCCTAACTTCAGGGGAAAATCCCTACCTGGGGAAACAACCTTTCTCAGAGAGGTGACCTTGGTTAAAACACATAGTGCCAAGAAGGTGAGCAAACATATTAAGAACAGTATGCCATATATGCCAGGTCCCTGGAAACAGCAAGGATGGACCGGCTCCCGGCACATCAAGTTTTATTTATAAAACCAGATGGAGGACCAGGTTTAGCTGTTCGGCCATGGTTAGCCCACCCTGGTGTGCAGGAACAACAGGTGGAAGAACAGGTTGCCGGAGTTGGAAGAATGTTGCAATAGCAAATTAAAGACCCCGTCTCTAACCTCAGATACTTTAAAATATAGCAAGAAATGTCAGGCAAACCCATATAAAGAAGGAGCGAGAGAGAAATATAAAAATTACTTTTTATGAGGAAAAAAAGTTGGATAGTTAGGCATAGCTGAATTTGCCAAAGTGTCTTAGACAAAGGAAGTACAAACCTGGTTTGAAAGGCAGGGGAGGGAGGGAAGAGGAACAGAGGAGAGAATATATCTCGCTCAACTTAGACTTCTGAAGTGTACATGACATAGAGGGAATAAGGAGACTCAAGAAGCACCATACAACTATAGATAAATAATCAAAGGCATTTGCCTGCTTAAAAAAGCACACCGTCAGTAAAACTTCATACCCCTCCCCCACCCGGGCAGTGCCTATTAAAATAAATGTCATCTGCCCAGACGAACAAACTGATAAAACTGAATTATTGATTACCCTATGAAAGTTTTTATTTGAAATGTTCTGTGGGTTAATACAATAATCCAATCCATTTCCCAAGTCTGTCCCCTGCTCTTCTCTCTCAGCTCCAATTTCCGCTCTGAATTGTAAAGCAGGACATGGCTTTATCTAGAGCCTCTCTCACTCCACATAACTGAGTGCTCTCCAGCGTCATCATAAGCCAGGGTCTGAAAGCCCAGCGAGTCAGCTGGCAAAAAGGAGAGCAGGCTCAGTGCCATTTTCCTGCAAAGTAATTTTCAAATGAAAATTGAGTGCAGTTGTGTGATGGCGCTTAACTTCCCTCTGCTTGAAGCATCCGACTTAGCAGGCTCCAAACCCCCAGCTCCATGCAATGCAAACATCTTCCTGGTGCTCAGTGGACTTGTACTGATGAATTTCTGCTGTGGAAATATTAGGAGTTACAGTCAGGAAAGGGATGGAGAGCTACTGGGGCAGCAAATAACCCCCATCTTCAGCTCAAAGACGACTGGGTTGGGAGATCCAGACGAATATCTTAGTGAAGTTGGGCCAAATAGCTGATAAAAATAATTGTATAGGAAAGAGGACAGACTTCCCGGGAAGAAAATATGATTGATTCAGCTATCAAGTCAAGGAGGCAGAAATGGTGCACCTCCCTGGGTTTAGTGCATCTCCTCTGATGTTCAAACCCATCCTGGGTCCTCTCACATTGGCCCTAAGCTGAAACTCAGGTATTTGCCTTCTGTTAATGTCTTGCTTTCAAGTCACATTGTTTTTCTCAACCAAATTTAACCTTGGAATCTTAACGTAGTCTCCTTAGAGAGCCATATCTAATTGTACCCAAATTGAGCTTCCAGACTATTATCTCCAAATCTCAGCAACCATTCCTCTCTGTCTAGGAGCCACAGTGATGGCTCTCACTTTGCTCAGCAGCTTTAGCTATGGCACTGAACCCAGAGCAGCTCTGCCCGGTATGGCAGCCGCTGGCCCTGTGTGGTTTCTGAGCACTTGAAATACCCCGGTCTGAACTGAGATGTGCTGAAAGTGTAAAAACACACACTGGATTTAAAAGACACAATGCAAATGTAGAATGTAAAGGAAGGTAGCTATCTCATTTGTGCTTTTATATTGATCACATGCTGAAAAGATAATATTTAGGATACACAGGTTTAAATAAAATATTTCTATGAAGTTACCTATTTCCTTTAAGTTTTAAAATGCGACTCCTAGAAAATTTTAAACCACATAGGTGACTACTATTATGCTTCTAGGTTACATAAAAGTGTAGAATAAGCAAGCAAGCAATTGGAAAAGCGAGCAAGCTCTGAGGCCTAGAATCATTGCAACACAAGGACGCGCTCTGAGGCAGATATTCTTCCCTTAAGGCAGTGGTCTCAACCTTCCTAATGCTGCGACCCCTTAATACAGTTCCTCATGTTGTGGTGACCCCCAACCATAAAATTATTTTCGTTGCTACTTCATAACTGTAATTTTGCTACTGTTATGAATCATACTGTAAATATCTGATATGCAGGATGTATTTTCATTGTTACAAATTGAACATAATTAAAGCATAGTGATTAATCACAAAAACAATATGTAATTATATATGTGTTTTCTGATGGTCTTAGGCGACCCCTGTGAAAGGGTTGTTCGACCCCCAAAGGGGTCGCGACCCACAGGTTGAGAACCGCTGACTTAAGGCAAGAAGAATTCATAAGCTATTGTCAAAATTGCCTTCTTTTCTGTCCCTGGTAAAAATGGAATCATGTTTTTAGTTAGTTGTATAACATTGCTGTCACTTATTTATGAAGTGGATTTGCCATTCCTATCTGTAAGATGGATTTTTTTCCTTCTTAGATCCTGCCCCTCCTCTAGAGGCTGAGAACCATGAAGGCAGGGGAACTTCATCCTTAAATTTGCAGCTCTTGAAATTTTGAATAAACACTCATTAAATGTTAAATATTAAGTGATAAATGAATTGAAGTTTGCTGATATAAGGTGTCAGTGGATACTAGACCACACTCATAATTTCTCCATTTAAAAAAAAAATCCAAAGTAAAATGTTTTCACAACTGAAGTTAAAAAAAGTAACAAGCATTTTTATTGAAGTGCAATAATTGACATATTATATTAGTTTCGTGCACACAACACAGTGATTTTAACATTTGTATACACTACAACATGATCCCCACAATAAGTCTAGTTACCATCTGCCACAGCACAACACTAACACAGTGTTGTTGACTGTATCCCCACGCTGTATCTTACATCCCCATGACTTATAAACCAAGCATTTTTTTTAGTATGGTGATTCTTGTGATGAGGTAGGATGAGAAGGCATCCTTCCAAACAAAACAGCCTGTCCCGTGGATCACTGTTCCCTGTTATTGAAGGAATTGCTTTTTAGCCTTAGGTATGAATAAAAGATTAAGAATAGGTATTTGAGTTCAATTCATTAAGTGCTCTTTAGGATCCTTCTCACTACTCTTAACTCATTCCCAGGGAGGACCAACTTCCTGGGCACACACCTGGGCCTTTGCATGGGGCCCTGTGCTGAGCAGGGCTTCATTTAATTATCTGCTCCACTGTCTTGAAATTCTTAATAATGTTATCTTTGAACTTGTGTTCGGTAAATGAGTTCTGATGGGACAATGGAGCATGCACATGAGCAGAAAGATTCACCCCATAGGCCATCCACCATTCACAGTCACCCAGTGACGTGTAGAATTCTAAACACAGAATTCAAGTTGATCCATAATTTGTGGAATTTCAATGAAACTCCGAGTGAGTGCAAGGTAATGCATTATGTCTATGAGCAAATAAACAGGGGTGCCAGTACCCCAAAAGGCCATTTTTTTCCTGTTGGAAAAAGAACTTACTTCTAATGCAGACTGAAAGCAGTGGTGTTCTAAGAAGTATGAACAGCCAAGGAACCCTTTCTTATTCCTGAAATTTCCTATATTAGTAACCACTTACACTAGAAGTGATGAGCTAGAAGGAAGGGAAAGATAGGCACTCCAGAGTCCCTCCTCCTCTCATCATTCCTTACTTGTCTCTAAGCTAAAGGTCGGGAGTGTTGGTAGAATGTGCACATATTAAGAGGCGAAATGAAAGCAGTTGAGTTAGCAAGCCTGCCCTCCAGGAGCACACCTGCACTTTAACAAGTTGGGTTTATTCCTCATGGCAGTGGAATTCCCATTACCCACGGGAATCATGGGCAATCTTAGTAAGAGGCTGTTAGAACTTATTATATGATTTGGGCTTTGGCAAGGTGGTTTGAGGGAGGTTTTAAGGAAACAGATATTCTAGATTGAGTGTTGTCAGAAAATAGGCAATTCAACAAATGCCATCTCAATTAATCTTATCTATTGGAGGGGTAGACCAGCTGTAACTGGTCAAGGCATGGTCCCAGCACTCATGCAATAAGGGAGGGTGGTGTTGGGTATTTTGTGGGTTGCGCAGCGACCTGGTGTGAGTGGGTGTTCTGTGAGATTGTGTATGTCCACCAGGAGAACACCTGGCTTAGCTGGAAGTGTTGGATCCATGTGCAGTAACATTGAGACTAGGCTTTGACCGTCAAATCCAGTTCCCAGACATACAAGACTGCTTTTTCTTTTTCTCTGTTAAAAACAAAACAAAACAAAACAATAAAACTCATACGAATGTATAGCTCTGAAATTCGAATTGTGTAGACTTACTGATTCTACAGGCACATGCAATGCACTGATATTTGCATTTAAAACTGGCATAGTACAATGTAAAGATGATCATGGAAATTCAGACCTAATAATTTAAATTTTTTATTTTTATTTTTTGTTACTTAGATCAACATTAAGTGGCAAGCAGCAATAATAAAAAAGAAAAAAAAATTCATGAGAAATCAAGAGAGAGGCCATGGAGGAAAAGAAAAAGCCTTACATTTTAGTGCCTTTAATGACACTTTGTTCAGCTTTTCAGAATAAGGGACCCTGCATTTTTATTCTGCACTGGGTCCCACACATCATGTAGCTGGCTCTGTTACCGGTTCTTTATTTCTCTTAACCTTTGACAATGTCCTTAATTCTTAAATTAAGAAATTCTTAAATCTGATTTTCTTTTGTCCCTTAGAGATCTAGTTGCCCCATGTTCACTGAGTCAGCAAATGTCAGAGGAGTTCAATCCCTGTGCACCTTGGTTGGTTGGGGAAGAATCCATGGGCTGCCTCTTCTCTTTCCAGATCCTAGTCCTAAGTCCTTTTCAGGGGCTGGGGAGCAGGAACATGAGGGCTATAGAAAGTGTGTCCCCTCTGGGCATTTCACTTTGTGTCTGACTCAACTGGTGAGAAGAGAGCCTTATCATTACGTGCTTTTCTGTTTGGGTTTTCTTTTTCTTGTGCTAGAGATATCCAAGTTCCTGCTCACTTTCTGGTCAATATCTTATTTATAAATAATTTTTCAGTCCTTATCTCCAGTTGCCCTAAGGGTCTCTAGCTGCAACCTCAGATTACATTTGTCTTTGATATAAATTCAGAGTGAATCTGTTTTTTTTGTGTGTTTTTTTTTAATTTTTATTGATTTCACAGAGGAAGGGAGAGGGAGAAAGAGATAGAAACATCAATAATGAGAGGAAATCATTGATTGGTTGCCTCCTGCATTCCCCCTACTAGGGGGGATTGAGCCCGCAATCTGGGCATGTGCCCTTGGCTGGAATCGAACCTGGGACCCTTTAGTCCTCAGGCTGACACTCTATCCACTGAGCCAAACTGACTAGGGCTGAATCTGTTTTTTCAGAAAGGCTTTTTTTTTTATCCCTTACACAGACTATAGCTTTACAAAATAATTTAGAGAAAGATATTTGAATAGAGATTTATAGTGATTTGTGCTACACCAGATAAGAACAGATAAACTGCATTTGAAAATTCCACAGCTTTGGGCACACCCTCTCCTTTTTCTTAACAGAAACATCTGACATCTAAGCATTTGAAGGCCTTTGCCCCAGATGCAGAGTCCATACAAGATTGAATAAGACTTTACTTGAAGTTACGCTCTATATCTGCAAATAGCTCTGACCCATCCTCATGGATCAGTATAATTAACATGTGAAACACCAAGCTCTTAATAAAAAGGCAGAAACCTATTTATTTGGGTGAAGTGGACAAAGGAAAAGTAGTGGAATCCATCACCCACCCTGAACTTCTGTCCCATTCCTGGGACTAGATTCTCTCACCTTCTGGACACCCTCTCCAAGTGGCTGTGCCTGCTAGCATTGGTGCTCTAACAGGCTTTTCTTCAACACTGCTCTTCAAAATGGGGAGCCATGGTTTTGATGGATCTCAATCGTCACACAAGTACCCACTAAATGTTCCATCCCTCCCCCAACTCCTCAGCCCTTCTGTGTTATTGTAACCGGACAATCAATGGGTCCATGCTGCCTGTCACTACTTGAGCCAATTAAGCAGAGACAGGATTGAATCATATATGAGAGTTTATTCCAGTACTGCCAGCAGTATGGGAGAGCAGCATGTCATCTACAAAAATCTGCTCTGCAGCCCCCCATAAGGCAGCTGCTTATATAGGATAAGACAAAGATTACCCAGAGAAATATGGACTATAGGTATGGGGAAGTAGGGATTACAGGCATGGGGAAGTAGGAGGCTGGGGTGGGACTCCATTGTTTGGGCAACAAGGTTGTTAATCTTTCCATGAGACTGGACCACATTCCAAGGATGACTCCCAGGTCCAAGGATGACTCCCAGGTCCAAGGTTGACTCCCAGGTTCCAGGGGCATACAACTCCCAGCCAAGTCATAACGTCCTTTCTTTAACCAACACAAGGCAATCATGGTTAAGAGAGCATGATTAATATTTCCCGTAATCATAGCTAGTCCTCAATATTCTATTTAGCCCCTAACATTATCAGTCATTAGAAGACTTTCCTACGAGCATTGTGGGCCTTTGCTTTTATTACCTGAGTGAAGTAGAGTTCTTGAGAAAGGTACAGAGAAAATCTAAGTTGGAAATATATAAGTTCTAGCAGAGTGTGGCAATCAGTGACAGCTGTTGATCAAATTATGTGTGGGGTTTCATTTGCCTTCACCTGCCCTTTTTCATTATCTAAGAAGGAGAAAAAGGGTTGCCTCATATATAATTCCTTTAGCCATGATCTTCTGCACTGATAAAATCAGAAGAAAAAAAATTCTCCCTGGTACGAGGTGGTCCTTTTAATAAAATATGTAACAAAAATTAAAGGAGCCTTGGATTTCAGTAGTAGGTCTATCACAGGTGAGCTGTACAATCTGGGACAAGTGCCTCTTAGCCTCTCCGACCCTCAGTTTCCCCATCTGTACGTTGAGAAAGTCTAAAAATTTCCTAACACAATTATTCCAAAAGCGATTTCTAAACAATTATTTTAGCCCCTGTGCCCACTTACCCACATTTGTTTGCCAATGAATTCTTCTCAGATTTATGGGCAAGCAGTGTACATTTCACAGTCTCAATTTCCCCTTCAGACACTAAGCCAAATTAAACCCTGGGAGACTGTTTGTGAAGACTGCACAGTCACTGCCCTCAAGGAGTTTGGTGTCTATAAAGACAAAAGATTTCCTAGGCAATGTCTAAGGTTTGCTTCAGCTCCAACATTTTATGATCTAAGCTGGGAAGCATTTCAGGGTCTAGTATCTTCCCAAACGAAGAATGTTAATAAAGGAAATCATTGCACTCAGCAATTCTCTTCAAAATGCCTCCCATTGCAGTGACAACCCCCTCTGCTCTCCCAGTGGAAGATCCTCAAACACGTGGTGGGTAACAGGAGCCTTGAGCATCAGTTACAGGAGGGAAATATAGAAACAAATTCAGGTGCCAGCAGCAAATAGGTGCTACTTCAAAGAGTTGTTTAGACTTGGGTTCCTTTCTGAAAACAGGATGCAAAATGGCAGAGTTGTATCATGATTCTTTGCTGCTCCTCAGAGTGATTGTGTCTTGGGCGCTCTCAGAGTAAGACAGAGTGGCTCCCTGTCAGCTGTCAGCCAATCCGCTGCTCCACTCAGGCGGCCCTAATGGGATCTGGGCTTCTGGAAGGCACTGTCCTTGGTGGTTATCTATTTCACAATCAACAAGGGCACACTTTCTCTGAAATTGGTCTGGGCCCTACCTCTCTTTTTTAATTATTAATTTTTAATTATTAAAAGATACTGTTCTTGTGGAAACTTCAAACACATGATGGTGTGAAGAAATAGCAAATAACTGTCTCCCAGAACCCCATTCCTTCCTTGGCAAATATTCTTTGAGACTTTCCACATGCACTTGTACACATACACCCATACACACATACACACACACACATATACATTTACAGGCACACACTTACATGCACACACAGACTCACACACACATACAAATTACACATCATTTTAAACAAAGTTTGTGCATGTATTGATTGTATTGCCTCCTTCAGTTGCATTTCTTCCTCCCCTCTGCCCCACCACATCCCGCCCCTTGACAGAAGAGACTAGTAAAGGATTCAAGGGTGAACTCCACATGATAAAATGCAGGTGTTGCTGCCGTTGCTGGCATCCCCTTCCTAAGGGCCTAGGAATAAATATCATTTCATAATAAGATATCCAGGAAGATCAAAATAATCATTTCTGATTCAAGGGCAAATAGTTTTGGAGCAAGAGCATATAAGATGATGAAGAAAGAGCTTGTATTACAGCTAATTAAATCTGTCATCATGCGGGGGGAGAGGGGGGCAGGAAAGTCTAGACATTTTGTTTTGTTTTGACTCATTTCTTGAGTCATAGTGACACTTGCCACACATTCAGCCAGAGACATTTTCCTGGGCCCTGGTCCTCGAGGAGAGACTCAGAAAGCACGGGAGCTGAAAGCCTGGAGTCCCGCTGGATGCTCGCCATGCCCATGAACTCTCAGGTCAGCCAGCCTTTCTCTGAGCTGAGCAGGACCCTGCCTAAAGCCTCCCCAGGGGCTGGAAGGCCAGCTAACAAAAACAAATGCCGCTTTCTATTCCTTTGAACACAGGGAAAGACTTTGGCATCAAAATGAATGAATACTAAACTGAAAGGGGAAAATATCCCTATTAAAGGTCATTAAATTCAATGGTCCTACTTGTTGCTAGTAAAAGGTTTCAATTAACACCTAAATTTGCCATTAGCTTAGCTGGAGGCTCTCCCTGAATGAAGATTTCTCATTGTTTGACTGTTCAAACACAAGGAAAATCAGGAGCAATTTATTAGCATAATCTCATTTACTATGGTGACTACTCATTTTCGCTAGTGGGAGTGAATTGGATTTGTCAGAGCTGGTCTATGGTAGTCATGAAACACTGAGCTCCTCTTAGCATTCTTAACTTCATATCTGCTCACGGGCTCTGACATCAAATCTGGTTTCTTAGAAAGCCAAGTGGACACTGTCCCCTGCAGATTAAATAAGAATAAACATCACTGTGTCCCCGGGATTTCTCTGATGTATCAGACACTCTCTGTGAACCATGAGGATGGGAGAAGAGGGGGAGGACATCAGTATGGAGCACAGGATTTTTGGCTTGCTTGTTTTTATATATAGGGAACTAATTTCTGTTCAAAGCAAGGTTCTGATTCTGAAAGAGCTGTCTGCTGTGTGTCCCCACAAAAATCAGAATGAGAAACGGCCAGAAAACCAGAACATCCAGTTGCTATGAGGCTCACTGTGGCGGCCAACTGGCCCGGTAGAGGCCCTGATCAGCTCTCCCCAACCACCCGAAGCCCCTCCCCACAACCAGCCCCATCCCTGATCGGCCCCCACCCCCACCCCGATTGGGGGCAAGGCTGGCCAGGGGGAGGGGCTGTGGGTGGTTGGCTGGCTGGCCCCACCCCTGATTGGCACCTCCCATTGAGGGCAGGGCCGGCCAACCTCCCATGTCCCCTTCCCCCCACCAACCCAACCCGATCGGCCCCCATTGGGGCGGGCTGGCCAGACCCCACCCATGCACTAATTCATGCACTGGGCCTCTAGTAATCTTAATAAAATCCACAGCTGCCCTTTTAGTTCAAAGGTCCTTTTCACCCCTCTTCTCTTATTGCCAGTGTCCAACATATGCATGGTACGTCAATAATAATCTATATTATAAAAGACCAGTGGCCGTAACGCCATAATGACTAACCGGTGACCAGAAGGTGCATGGTGCACCTCTCGGGGAGCACCTCTCGGACTCTCCCCCCAGCCCTCCCCTGGGTGCCAGCAGCATCGGCAGAGCATCGTGGGGCACCAGTAGCATTTGGGGAGTGTCTGCAGAGCGTGCAAGGTGTTGTCGGGCGACAGACATGGCCCTGATGGTAGACTAGGCCTAGGGGACCCTACACCTGCACAATTTAATCATGTGCTGAGCCTCTAGTAAAAGTAAAATATGCTAATTAGACTGGACATCCTTCTGGATGACCTTCCAGATAAAACCACGGCTGCGAAGGAAGCCTGGGTCCCAGGTAACTGCCAGCAGCCAGAGGGAGGTCCAGGTCCCAGATGCCAGAGGGAAGCCGGTGCCAGCAGCTTGGGGAAGAAAGGCCTACTTTTGCACAAATTTCATGCACTGGGATTCTAGCATTGAATAAATGAACAAAAGAACAAAAGATAGTTTCCTGGGTGATAGTGGACAGTGGAAGCAGAGGGTGGAAGAATGACTGGAACATGATTGGCTCTTGCAAATAAAACATTTTAAAATTGTCCATCCTTGATTTTGGCTTCTTTGCTCCTCATTTATTCTTTTCTTGCCTCAAGTGGTGACTGAGATAGGTCCTTGAAAACCATTTGTTTTCACCCTATTATTTTATATATGAGGAATTTGATACCTAAAGAGGTAAAGTTACTTGTTTAGGAAAACACACTAGTCTGTTTTCATGGCATTTCACAACATTAGACATTTTTATCAATTGTTTTTTATGAAAGCATAAAGACCTGCCATAGATTCTAGGTCAGGGGTGGGCAAACTTTTTGACTCGAGGGCCACAATGGGTTCTTAAACTGGATCGGAGGGCTGGAACAAAAGCATGGATGGAGTGTTTGTGTGAACTAACATAAATTCAAAGTAAACATCATTACATAAAAGGGTACGGTCTTTTTTTTTTTTATTTTAGTTTTATTCATTTCAAACGGGCCGGATCCAGCCCACGGGCCGTAGTTTGCCCACGGCTGCTCTAGGTTGTCTCTAATAACCAGAGCATGTGAGTTATCAGAAAACAACACTCCCTTCCTATGCTGGCTAATTGAGAATTTGTTGGTTTCATCAAATCTTAGAAACCAGTTGATTAAAAGACACACTATTTTATTTTTTGCACTAGTAAGTAAAAACATACTGCAACACAAAGTTTATTATACTTAGAAGTTTCATATTATATTCACTGAAAGACTTCCTTTATATTTATTATGCATTAAAATGCTTTGGTTTGTTCATACCTTAAAAGGAAATCATTAGCAAAGAAAATTGGTTATGGTATTTCTAAAACTTCTGCACAGTCAGGAAATGATGCTTTTATATTATTTTTAACTCTATCATTGCTAGGCAGCTTTTTCCATGACATTGTCATTTGTGCCACCAAAAGAATCCTATCTAAGAAAGAGGTGATATGCAAATTGACCATCACTCCAACACACAAGATGGCCGCACCCCATGTGGACACAAGATGGCCATCACAAGATGGCCGGCAGGAGAGGGCAGTTGGGGGGAACCAGGCCTTCGGGGGAGGGAAGTTGGGGGCGACCAGGCTGGCAGGGGAGGGCAGTTGGGGGCAATTGGGCCTGCAGAGGAGCAGTTAGGCATCAATCAGGCTGGCAGGGGAGTGGTTAGGGAGTGATCAGGCTGTCAGGCAGAAGTGGTTAGAGGCAATCAGGTAGGCAAGTGGTTGGGAGCCAGCAGTCCTGGATTGTGAGAGGGATGTCCGATGGTAGGATCAGGTCTAAACGGGCAATCGGACATCCCTCAAGGGGTCCCAGATTGGAGAGGGTGCAGGCTAGGCTGAGGGACACCCCCCCACCCCCCCGCACGAATTTCATTCACTGGGCCTCTAGTCTATGATAAAGCTGTTCTTTAAACCAAAGAAATCCTCCACTGTTATCTCAGATTTTCTTTCCAACCACTGCCAACCTTTCTGCGAGTTTAGACATTTATTCTTTCTTGCTTGGCTGGTGGGATAGGAAATCCTTTCACACTGTCTCAGGAGGGAGCCCTGCTCTCTCTGCACATAGGGAGCTGTCTCTGTTTAGAACCTTAGAGCACCTGGTCATGGCTCTACAAGAACATAAGAAATCGCAGTCATTCCTTTAAGGACAGATAATTGTTTTTCTCACACCAAAAGTGTGTCCCACTTGCTGGCTTCCTGTCTTTCTTTGTATTCAATAAATTTGTGTTTTAGTTTTTAAATTTATCTTTATTATTGAAAGTATTACAGATTCCCCCTTTTTTCCCCGCATTGACCCCCTCCACCTCACTCTCATCCCTTCCCCAGGCCTATTGTCTGTCCATGGGTTATGCACTTATGCATATAAGTTCATTGGTTAATCTCTCCCCCATCAACTCCTTTTACTCTACAATATATAAATCTATTCTATGCCTCAGTGTCTCTGGATCTTTTTGTTCATCAGATTATTTTGTTCATTAGATTCCACATATAAGTGAGATCCTGTGATACTTGTCTTCCTCTGACTGGCTTATTTCAGTTAGCATAATACTCTCTAGGTCCCTCCATGCCATCTCAAAGAGTAAACAATCCCTCCTTTTTACAGCTGCATAGTATTCCATTGTGTAAACATACCACAGGTATTTTTTTATTCATTGGTCTATTGATGGGCAATTGGGCTGTTTCCAGATCTTAGCTACAATATACTAATGATGCTATGAATATAAGGGTGCATGTATTATTTCTGATTAGTTTTTCTGGCTTCTTAGGATATATTTCTAGAACTGGGTCAAATGGCAGTTCCATATTTAATTTTTTGAGGAAACTCCACATTGTTTTCCATAGTGGTTGTACCTGTCTGCATCCTCACCAGCAATGTACTAGGGTTCCTTTTTCTCCACATAATTACCAGCACTTGTTTGTTGATTTATTAATGGTAGTAATTCTGATAACTATAAGGTGGTACCTCTTTATCATTTTAATTTTCATCTCTCTGATAAGTAGTGATGTTGAGAAGTTTTTTCATATGTCTCTTGGCCATTTGTACGTCTCTTTGGAGAAATGTCTATTTAGGTCCTCTGCCAATTTTTTAATTGTGCTGTCTTCCTTTTGTTGAGTTGTATCAGTACTTTGAGGAGGTTTGCTTTTAATTCTTCTTTGAATATTTGGTAAATATTCAAAGCTGAGAAGCTATCTAGACCAGAACTTTTGTTTGGTAGGAATATTTTTTATTATTACTGCTTCTATTTCATCAGCTGTTATTCGCCTATTCAGATTTTCTGCTTTTTCCTGATTTAGTTTTGGGAGATTGTATTTTTTTCTAGGAATTTGTCCATTTCACCCAGGTTGTCCAGCTTGTTGGCATAAAGATGTTCTTAGTATTTTTTAATACTCCTTTGTATTTCTGTGGTGTCGGTTGTTACTTCCCTCATTCATTTCTGATTCTATTTATTTAAGTCCTCTCTGTTTCTTAATGAGTCTGGCTTGAGGGTCATCATGTTATTTATCTTTTTAAAGAACCTGGATACCAGGAATTTCTATCAGCTCTCCAGTGCAGGGGAAGCATCAGTCAGGTTCCCCACCCCCAATCCAGTCAATGACTCTACCTCAGACTGTTCAAACCCATTGGCTTGACCTCTGTGGCTGTCTCTTCTGCAAAGATGGAGATACAAAGTGAGGGCTATATCACCTAGAGTGGGGTTTTTTCATTTTCCTGAGCTGGCTTCTGGGAGGGGCTAGTGCCTCTCAGAAAATACGGCCATTACGTGTGTGTGTTTGTGTGTGTGTGTGTTTGGAGGGCAAATGCAGGACTCTTGGCTGCTTCTTTTCTCTCCCCAGTGCTTCCCACCCACCTTTCCTTAGGCACCTGAGTCCCCACCGCCCTACCTCCACCAAAACCTCAGGTGAGTAGCTGCAAATGAAATTCCTGTGCTCTGGGTTTAAAAACAAAACAAAACCCAAAACCTAAGACTTTCTCTCCAACCAGCTCTTGTCAACTGATTCCAGTCTCCCAGGCAGCCAGAAGCCCTGCTGCCTTTCTCGGCTGGATATTATATGGGCCACTAGTCTCAGCTCTGGTGCTCCAGGCTGTGGAGTGGGTTCTGGGCCTTGACCTTCTCAGGGAAATAACCTTCCTGTAGCTGAGAGATCCCTCCTCACTCTCATCCTGCCATCCGTAGAAGCTGGGTCAGCCCCTCTTACAACCTTGCCCTTCCTACCAGTCTCCAGGTGTTTTCTGTCCTTCCTTGATATAAGTTTCCTACTCAACTGGAACTCAGTTGGTAATTCTGGGTGAATGTTTCCCAGTTTAGTTGTATTTCCTGTCTGTCCCTGGGTGGAGGTGCAAGAAGGGTCTGCCTATTCAGCCTCCATCTCCTCAAGTTGGTGTTTTAATGTCGAATCATAGAGGAATCTTCTTAGAGACAGTTTAAGCACCTGATAAAGCCTTAAATACATACGACTGTGGCAACTCACATAACACAACTGAAATGGAAGAGATAGGAAGAGTCTTGACCCAGTGTGCATGTGTAAAAGAAATGGTACCTTCATCAGGACGGCTACTTGGTCCAACAATGGCTGAACAACCTCATTGACTGTGAGATGCATCCTGATTTCTGCAACGTTCAAGTGTGGTGGGGAGGGACTGTGCACCTTAGATATTAGGAAACACAGAACTAGTTTTAGCCTGTGTCAGGGTATCTCCTGGGGAAGCATGTTGTTCCAGCTCATTAAAATGGGATTTGAAATTCTCCTTGAAATTAGAAAAGTGCTTAAAACACCTGCCAAAGAACAGGTAATCAAGACAGTTTTTAAAGAGATGTTTGCAAGTCAGTAATAGCAGCATGTCTCAACATTGGCTGCACATTAGACTCAAGAGACGAACTGAAAAAGAAAAGAATAACCAAAGCTACCCCAAATAAATTAAATCAGAGTCTCTAGAGGTGGGGCCCAGGCATCAGGTTATTTTGAAAGGATCTTTAGGAGGTGCTAGGGTGCAGTCTATCTGGGGAACTGTTGGCAGGGAGAGATGAAATATCCTGGGTTTCCAGGAAGCCACATTCCTAGTGCATTCTGTGTACACTTAAGACCAGTACACCTTCCTTGGAAACATCTGGAAGCAGCAGCAGATGGGTCTAGGGCCTTATTTCATTTGAGCATATGTGATGTGAGCACCTTTTCCTCTTTCTTTCCTTTTTTCCCTCTCTTTTTATTCCAGCTTGGCAATCTTGCTGCAAGGATCTATTGTAGCACAGCTATACAAGGAGCTTTGCAACCTTTCAAATTGTGTTATTCAAAACCATGACTGACCCATCATGCATAGAAAATGGACTTTCCAGGATTCTCTGAACGCAGATGCTTACTGCAGTTGTTCTGGTGTCCTCTCTGACCCGACCCTGCTCCCGCCCATTTTGGGCTAGTCAGTTTTGCCTCTGACTTCTCTCTGCCCAACTCTGCTCTGCGATGCCTCCCCACCCTCTTCTAGCTGCAGGGAGGGCGAGGGACAGGAATAGCAGCTCCGGAGATTCTGCAGGATTCCAGCATCTCATTTAGTGAAACACTTGTTAGCTGCAGACAACAGGCAGAGACCAAAAAATAATAATAATAAAAAAGGAGGATACCTGTGTTCATCGTCAAGGATAACAGTTCAGAGAAATCCCTTTCACGGTTATTTTCAGTCACTTCCTGGATTACATTACCTTGCATTGTGCAAATATTGGCATTTACCTATCAAGGGTTTTTGGTTTTCTATCACAAAAGTAAAGATGGGCTTTTTATAAAGATCCCACAGCCTCCTCATCTCCGCCCTTTCTGCTCACCCTTTGAGCTCACAAACTGCATAATTAGGACATAGAAAGCAATCTTATCGGTAAACTTTCATCTGGAAAGGGGAGCTCAAAGCTAGATATTGAACAAATTGTTTAAAATTCATTCTCCAAGCGTCCTTGGTATATTTTCAAAGAAAATAAACTATAGTGTGCTGTATTTTTAAAGCTTCCATTGAGATTTTTATGGAGAAGGTGTTCTTGGTGTCTCTGCATATTTTATTCAGATTTTGATGGCATAATGTAAATAAGGATCTACTTAAGAAAATTAAATAATCACATCACTTGAAGATAATCCATTTCTGCATCACCTCAGGAGATCAGTGGTGAGTTTTCTTATAATGGACATGGGACATGTTTTCCTTTATGTAAATTTCTTTTCATAAGACACCCAGTGGTGCATCTGGGGGCTTTCATAAGACAAACTAGACATTGTAGTACCTATTGCAAACAGAAAAAAAGAAAAATCTATTACCTGAAATCTCTTCTCCCTACTCTTTTCACACTTGGATGAATTTTCTTACCAAACCTTCAGGAGAGACTATAGTTCATGTGAGTGAAACTGTTAAAGGTGAACAGCACCAGATGTTAGACCTGGCTCCATGAGTTTGGCCAAGAAAGAATTCAGAGCCAAATCTCAAATACAAGTGAAAGTTTATTTAGAAAGCCACAAAGGTAGAAGTGAGCCAGCTGGGCTGTGTGGACTCAGGAAACAACTTACAAAGGCGGGGGGCGGGGTGGGGGCGGGGGGGGGGGGAGGAAGCCCTTGTAGTTTAGGAGAAAGAAAGGCAAAGAAAATGTGTGCCTGGCAGCAGAAAAGGAGGAAAGGCACAGGTGTGCTCCGGAGAGAGCGTGCCTGGGGAAAGATGAGGGTGAGAAAAGATGTGGGCGGGCTTAAGAGAGAGCAAGTGCACTCTGGGTCCTTCGTCTTGAGGGTTTTTATCTACTTTCCACAGGTGGGGATTTTAGGGGGAGGTCTCAGAGGAGGATCTCAATAGAATACTCATCAATTTTCCCAGTGTGTCCTTTCAGGGGTCATTAGTCATTGCGGCTGGTCCTGATGTCAGCCATGGAGTCACTTCATCTGGTTTTGCTGCTTTTCTGGGCCAGGAGCTGAAATATAACTGAGACATAGATGTTGTCTTTAGTTTGATTGACACTCTATCTCTGTGGTCAACGGACCCTAGACTTTGTTCCTAAGATTATTTAATTTGGGCCAGAACCTCATTGTCCTGAGGGCTTAATGCTTAAGGGAGTGCTCATGTAAGAACTTCTATGAAAGTCATATGAGGCTATTCTGGCTCACTTGTTCCTCCTATAATGTGGTCTACCACGTGACTAGCAACACACCAGGAGAGGAAATGTCAGGGGAGTGTCTGCATGACCAGCGATATGAAAGATCAGAGGGGTCTAAGATGCATGACCAGTGATATGCTAAGGCAGCGGTTCTCAACCTATGGGTCGTGACCCCCTTTGGCAGTCGAATGACCCTTTCACAGGGGCCGCCTAAGACCATCCTGCATATCAGATATTTACATGACGATTCATAACAGTAACAACATGACAGTTATGAAGTAACAACGAACATAATTTTATGGTTGGGTCACACCATGAGGAACTGTATTTAAAGGGCCAGAAGGTTGAGAACCACTGTGCTAAGGGATGAAAGGCCAGCCTGGGGACAAGGTCCCACTCTACAATACTTGTTTTCCCAGTTTTGCCTGCTGCTAGGCACTTGCCCTGGGCACTTGTACCTGCTCTATCGTTCCTACTCTGCTCACGTCTGTCCAACTGCCTACTATATCAAAACATAGAGGTATATGATTTGCAATGAATTAGAACAGTCATGTTAGAATACTCATGTTAGAATATGTTGCAGTCACTATGAGATTGAGCCCATTGCTTAACACCTGTAGGCCTCAGTGTCCGCATTAATAAAAGAAGGTATTTATAATATCTCATAGGGCATTGCAAAGATTAAAATGAATGCAAATTATGGAGCTAAATGGCATGCAGTTAAGAATATAAGAAAGTGTAGATGTTGCTTTTGTTATTTTTGTTATTTTAAACCAAGCAATTTTTCTATTGCCAGCCATGTTTCTCCTGACATTCTATATGTGAAAAAAAAAAAAAAGTGCAAACGGTAGATTTTCCCATAACTTAAAATTTACCTTCTCGACCTTTGTCAGGGATCCTATACAGAACTCATAGAGCACAATTAACCTGTTTGTGAATCTGGATCTTTCCTCCCTACGGGCCGTCCGATTTGACACAATTCACAAAGGATTCTGAAGGCTTTGTGGTTTCCCTTCTGGCGAGCTCATTAGAGTCCCCTCCCAAATCTTAATCTTCAGAATTCCCTAATAGTAATTGTGCTTTGCATTCACATAGCAATTTGCGGTTTGCAAGCTTTATTATTACTTTACATGTCAAGTTCATAACATTCTAACAGTATATCATTAATACCATTTGTCATAGAAGAAAATTAAGAAGCCAAGAATTTAGGTGACCTGACCATTGTCCCTCAGCTAGTGAGAAATTTAGGAACAGAACTAACAGTATCTCCATGTTTTCTCCAAAACATGCCATAACTTCCATCAATGAGTTTAAAACTGCCTTATTAATATCAAGGAGGCAGGCCCACAGCTAAGAATCTCTAGATTTTTTTCCTCTTTAATCTTGAAGTGATTGATGTTGCTAAAGGCACACAGCCACCTTGAAATAGTCTTTTGCAGACTGCTATGGCCTAAAAAATAAATGCACAGAGCATTTGATTCCTGTTTGGACATTTTGTAACCTCTTCCGAGTTACAACTGTAGATATTCACCTACCAGTGAATACCCAAATAGATTTGCTTTTTTTTTTTTCCTCTTCTTTTCCTACTTGGCATTTATTGAAACTGCAAAAAGCCACAGGAAATAAAAATCAAGAGAATAAAGTATGGAATGTGTGAATTGGGGAGTGGAGTTAATAAGAGACCTGTTTAATTTGCTCAGAGGATAATAACTCCCTCATAACAACATCTTGTATTTGATGTCGAGCCAGCTCTGTGGTCTCCTGTGCAGTTAACGGTGTGTCAGCCTTCGGGGTGCAGCACCCCTTCTCTGGAGAAAATAAATGTGGTTTCCAGTGGCCTAATAAGTCCACAGCATGATGACATCTGGGCTCCTATTTAAAACTCAAGGGTATACCACCTTTTTCCATCTGAGCTGTTAGCTTTTAAAAATACTTAAAAACCAATCAGCAACTAAATTGCATTTGAAGAGCTATTTCAATTACAGAATGGAGGCAGTTCCTCAGCAACCGAAGTATTTAAGAGCTGCAAAAATTAATGTGCATTTTAATGCTGATTTTCAGAGTATAATACACTTTGCAATTCATTTAAATGTGTTCTGTGTGTTTTATTCTAGCTTAAGGCACAGCAGCAGTCCTTGACTCATCATAAAACTACAATTTTTAAAGTTTTTTTTTTAATAGCAAAGTATTTAAAACCTAAGAAGATAAACCGAGTGAAAACATAATTGGTCAGAATCCGAATATAGATGAGTTCTTTTCCTAATAACACCACTTAAAAGCACTCCTGTGGAATGATTCTCACTCCTTAAGGAGGCCACCTGTAGATTGGATTCTATCAAATAAAAGCCTCATCTAAAATTGCTTTCTCCCTCTCGGCTGGACGTGGGACAGCCTTTGTACTCTCAATCTAGGAGCAACACTGTCCATCGGAAGCTACTGAATTGGCAGATAAATCCAGTAGCATTAGTGCCTCCATAGATGGTGTGTTTTAAAACTGAATTAATCAAACAAATGCTTTGCCCCAGAGCAATGGCAAGCAGTGCATATGTCGACAGCCGGAAGGAAGTAATGTCAGTAAAACAAACAGCTGCTTTTGCTCAGCAGTTGCCCAAACCAAGATTAAATGGATGAGTGAGGGAATGTGGCCACAGCAGGTAAAGGGAGTCCGAGGTGGACCACCAGGCCCTGGCTCACCTTTCTGCAGGCTCTAACAAGGGGAAGGAGATGCCTGGCCAGTGTGGCTCAGTGGTTGAGCATTGACCTAGGAACCAGGACAGGAGGTCAAGGTTCAATTCCAGGTCAGAGCAATTGATCCCCAGTAGGGGGCATGCAGGAGGCAGCGGATCAATGATTTTTTGTCATCATTGATATTTCTCTCTCCTCCTCTCCCTTCCTCTCCTGGGGGGGGAAAAAAAAGGAACTTAGGGGAAGGAGAAATGACAACCACAGAACCTGCGCCCTCACTTCGTTCCATCTCACCCACCATCCTTTCACACCGTGGGTGAGGGATGTGAAAGGAATTGCTGCAGACTCAACAAAGGAATTGCTCACCCAGAGAGCCAGGTTTCCTAACCAGCCCCCAGAAGTGCATGCAAAGTCATACAACTGCGCTTTGTTCTGCAGCCATGCTAAATCAAAAGAGCACTTGCTTCCCTATGACTTCCATTGTGGTATGGGGTTATTTCTGGCTTTAATCAGTCCCAGATTCAGTGTTATTTGTGTTTGATTTGCTGGACTTGCATTTTAATCAAGGAGTAGCACAAAATGATGATGTTCTCTGACTCCTCTAACTCTTTCCTGAAGTTTTTTCTTCTTCTTCTCTGAAATCAGTGTGGCTGTAAACAGAGCCAACCCTTACACCGAAGACAGAAACTACTTCCAAAGCTCGTCAGGTAGGCTGCCCTCTTCCTGCACGCTGCCGATGTTCTGGGTTCCAAGCAGAGATGTGAAAAGGCCATTGATTGATTTCACAAGCATTTATTGAGACCTTACTATAAATGGATTTTGCTAGGGGTTATGAGGAAAGGAACAATGGGTGAGCCACAGCCCTATTCATCAAAGAGAATCAAGTTCAATGGGCTGGAAACTTTGGAAGACTCCATATTACTTACCTAAATATTTCCTAGGGCTCAGAGGAGTGGTTATGGGATTTAGTTGAACTCAAAAGTCCTGGTTGGAAGTGTAGTTTGGCATGCACTAGGAGCATCCAGCTGGGATCGCCACATCTCCAAACTGAGGCAACAAATAGCTCAGGGATCTAAGAAGTCTCAGCCTGGGAGTCTGGTTTTTCTGAGCTCTGGGTTGCCTTCAATTACTTCTGCTGGGTAACTGGAGCCTGTACAGTTTGCCTGCTGAGCCATTACCCCACCCGAGCCCTCTGCCCTGGACCGCATAGGGCCCCCTTTGCCCAGGCAAACCTGTCAGTCCCAGCTAGTCCTGCCATGAGACCTCCACTTCCAGGCTTTCTATAAGGAAACCATTGAGCCTGCCCCTGAGCTGTACACAGTGGTGGCTTTCATTTAAACCTCCACTGCTACTCCTGACAGAGCTGGGAAACAGAAAGCGCTATTTATAAGCATTCTGGTGGCAATTTCCCCAGCGAGGAGGTGAGGCTGTTTTCTGATTTACGCCTTCCTAGCCAGCTGTCCCTCGCCATTTTACACATGCTGGCACGGCATTTCCCTCCAGCCAATTTAATCTGGAAAATTTTTGTTTCTTTCACACATGAATGAAAAGTAAGTCTTTGACTTGAATCATCCCTCGCCCCTCATAAAACTGTAATTTCACGGGTTCTATCTAATTTGTACTCATATATTTTACTAAGGCATGGGGAGACAATGTAAACTCCCTTTATAAAGGCTTTTATAGCTTGCCATGTGGAGTTTCTTCTGCAGGATAGGTGGGAGAATTTAATTAAGAATTTGGGGAATAACTGAAATCTGAATGATTTTTTTAAAATGTTCCTTTTATTTCCTTTTCTACATATTTTAAAAAGCTAAAGATATATCAAAGGTGTGTACTAGCAACTAATTGAAAGCTAGGCAGACTGAAAAATAGATAGGGAACAATAACATCCAGTAACTAAATGTCTTAAGTCAGTGGAATGATAACAATTTCCCAACAACGTGAAACAAAAAGTATTTGTTAAGTGAAAACCTGGATAATGGCTTGGGTGTATGACAGATGTGAGGACAAGGGACAGACATAATCTGGGCCCTCAAGAAATTTGAACTGTTATAAATCAAATAGATCTCTAAGATTCTCTAGAGATTGGATACTGCCAGAGCTTTGGCTTTAGAGGGGGAATTATTATAAGTGCCAGGATTCCACCCCCCCCCCCCCGACACCACCCAGCTTCCCCTTAAGTCTGCCGTAGTCTTTCTGTTTCAATTGCTCTGTTAGTGATGCGTGGGAACCTTGAGGAACTTAAATCACATATTACGAAATGGGTGAGAATATAAAAATAAAAGATATTTTAACCATGAAAATTTTCAAGTTATTTAAAATAAACCTGACTTTAAACACAACTAAAGTTACATTTTAATTTTAGAGCTGAAAGCGAAAGGAGAGACTGAGGAATAGGATAAGGAAACTGTCCCAGAATAAAATTCTGCTCATGTCCTCACTTTTTAAGTGTGTCCAATGAATACTCATAGAATAAATAAGCAAATGAATTAATGGCTGAATCTTGAGCATAGGGATAAAAGCAGTGTTTAGAACTTTTCTGAGAATGGACGAATTCAAGTAGGGTGCAACAGCATTCAGGATGGTGGGAGCCAAATTTCTTTATTAAAGTGGCTCTAAGTCTTCTCTGTAGTCTTAGTGAGGAAGAGTTAGAACTGACTTAAGATGAGAATTGCCACAAAGCACGAAAAGTCCAGAAGATTGACAAAAATTATCATGAAGCTCTATGAATAGTACCTCCCCAAATACTGTAAATTACTGTCTCTTTTATTACAAAAGATTCCATGGACACAGAAAGGTATAGAGAGTGAGCTCTGTTAAAGGTAACTTTTAAACAAAGCATTAAAGATGAGAAGCAAGCGAAGTGCCTTCTTGTCCTTTCCTGCCTGACCCTTGACCCTCTCCCTTTTGAGAAATAACCACTTTTATGAAATTGATGTTAATCATCCTAGGGATTCATTAAAAATTTAATTTACTTGCAGATGTGTGTATCCATCGATTATTTATTGTTTTGCATCTTTAGCGTTTTTATAAATGTTACTGTACCATTCTTTTTTTAACTTGCTTTTCATACTTATGTTTGGGGAATTTATCCATGTTGATTTATATAGATCTGGGCAATTTATTTTAACGGATATATAGTAATTATTATTCTTTGTGAATATGCCATAAGTTACATTTCCATTTTCCTGGTGTTGTGTATTTCAGGCACATCTTATTTGTTTGTTTGTTTATTCTTTTGTTATTGCAAACAAGGCCTCCCTGACCATTTCTGTTTATGTTTCCTTATGCGTAGGAGCAAGAGCAGCCCCTGAGCAGTGGCTCTAGCCCTGCCTGAATATTAATCAGCTTTAAGAAAACCACGGCTACTGGGATCCTACCTGAAGACTCTGATTCCATTGGACAGGGTCTGTATTTTCATGACAGAAACAGAAAATAAACAAAGTTATAGAGTATGAAGCATCTGGTAGTGATATAAGATATAAGGGAAAAAAAACCAGTCATCTTATAGAGCCTGGATCCAGGGAAGAGCCCCCCATGGAGGTGACACTGAAGCTGAGATGAGTGACCAAGGAGTCACCTTATGAAGACTTCAGAGAAAGAGGCTTCCTCACCAAGGAAGTAGCTGGAGGAGGCTTATCTTTCTGAAAAACAGAAAGTATGTCTGTGAGCTGCTGCTAACAATTGTGGGGCTAGGGCAGGAATACCAATACAAGCCCGTATACCACACACCTAAATATTTACTAGTAAATGTTGTATGTCAAGAAAACTGTTAAAGGATATATGGTCTATATGGCTACTTTACCAATATACCATCACAAATGACAAAATAAAAATTTAGATAAATTTATGGTCTCCATCTGATGGAAATACCAATGACAACTGAATATCAATGACAAATGAACTTAATTATTATTGCCCATATATGGATGTACTTGGATGGACCAATGATGCTTGGATGTGTAATAAAATAAAGTGAAGACTTAAATAATTCATAAATTACTTTAAATTTATTCAATTAAACTTGTTTTGTTAGCTTCATTTCAATGAAATTATGTTGTCATAATCAATATTCACATAATTGTGACAGCAGTGATCTAAAAAGTTAAAAATTAAAAAGTATTTTTACTTAAGATATACATAATTTAAATATATTTTTAATTTTTATTGATTTTTTTTTAAAAGAGAGAGGAAAGGAGAGGGAGAGCTGAGAGAGGAAAACACTGATTGGCTGCCTCCTGCATGCCATGCCCTCTGCTGGGGATGGAGCCTGCAAAGGGACATGAGCCCTGACCGGAATCTATGCGGCAACCTTTCAGTGCCTGGGATGATACCCAACCAACTGAGCAACGCCGGCCAAGGCTAAACATATTTTTATTAAAAACATAAAGTCAGTGTAAAAAATATTACAGGTCAACATTTGTTTCATCTATTTTCCAAAAGGTTATTTTTCTGTTAAAGTTCAAGTTATAATTAATCTATATCAAAATACGTATTTTAAATTATTTGTTAAAATAAAAATTTTAAATTAAAACGTTAGGAAATTCAAATAAATCTTATGAAATGTTTTTATAAAAATAAAACTACTCACAATTCAAGACTTGGATGTACACTTAGTGGCTATTGTGTGAATTGGTATCACTTTATCATGTTACATCTAGTCCCACATTGTTTTAAAATAAGATTTTATTATTATTTAGCTATGGGGAGGCAAACAGATCAGGAGACAACTGGCATTAAAAGAGAGCTTGTTAAACTCACAGATCCCAACAGAAGGGGGCGCACCACGCTGCAGGGCCACATGGGGAAGCACCAGCGTTTTCAGGATGCGGAATGATCGAGGGGGAAATGCGAGCAACGGCCTTTACTGTGGTTTCCATGAGGCAGGATCAGTTCTACCTGAATGAATATGATGCAATATGATTTTAAAAATAGGATTAAACTATGATTTAAAAAATACGAGTTAAAAAAACCGATGAAATAAGAAATAAAATTTCATTTGTTTATTTATAATGTGAATAAAATAAGTAATGCTACTGTGAGACACAGTTATATATTAAGGGAAAAAATTTGTCCCGGCATACAACCTTTTCAGACGGCGGGTTTATAACAGCATCCCTAGAGAGCAGCAGCGTATAGGACAGAAACAAGTGTTTGCAAATGTAAGTCTAACCAGAAACGCTTGTGCCCAGAATGCTGACGATAAGGTTGAGAACTCGCAGAACAAGTTGTCTGAAAATAGATAAGTTGTGTATGTTCTCTATGATGGCTGATGGGAACAGATAGTAGCTCCCAGATAGCGGTATTTCTTATACTTTCATTGGAATTTTGATGTGACCGGAGTTTGATAAATCTTTTAAAACATAGCCCCTATGAGAGCTACACATGTCAGGACATGACATATTGGATCGTATTGAGAAGGTTTGGAAGATTTTAAAGTGGATTGGTCCAAATTAGTAAGCTGGCTACAGATACAGCTTCTGGAATAGTCACAGTCCAGTTGGATTGGCTCCATACTTAAGTCCAAAATGGTAACAGTTTGTAAAGGCACTGTCTTTAGACATTTGTGAACTTGTTTGCCCAGGAAGAATTTTGTACTAAAACTTTAGAAAACTTGACACCATGAGCACTGTCTGCCCTTAGGCTGAAAGCCATAGATGGTTCATGTGTGTTAGGGTGCCGTAACATGGAGGTCGGGGGAATTGGTCTTCCAATGGGGACAAGGAGATTTATTTATTTATGTATTTATTTTGAACACCAACATTGGTGTTTATTTTTATTTTTTAATATATTTTATTAATTTTTTTACAGAGAGGAAAGGAGAGGGATAGTTAGAAACATCGATGAGAGAGAAACATTGATCAGCTGCCTCCTGCACACCCTCCATTGGGGATGTGCCCACAACGAAGGTACATTCCCTTGTCCGGAATCAAACCAGGACCCTTCAGTCCATAAGCCAATGCTCTATCCACTGAGCCAAACCAGTCAGGGTGACAAGGAGATTTATATTAATTTTTGGAATTAATGCAATCCAAAGAAAAATATCACCACATTTCAAAAGCAAAGAGTGAGTACAGATTTAGCCTTTTGGGTTGACATTAATCCATCCCAAGAATTTTGGACTTGACAAAATTGTAATTTTATGAGAAGCCGTATACCCTTTTCCTGAAATCCATTTCCTGAAATGAAAGTAAAGGATTTCCAAAATTATAGATTTGAAGACCTAATGGAAAAAAAAAATTCTCAGGTTTCAAACTTTATGAAATAAACTAACATTGTTCAATTCATGCCCTGATTTCATATTCATAATGTGCATAAACACTACAAATGGAAGTTGTACAATACCACAATGAAGGGTAAATATAATGACATTAGAAAAGCAGAATATTACAAACATCTTGAGAGTGGTTACTTTAAAAAAAATCACTGTGCAAGAATCTATCCACATTTAGAATCCCTATTTCTGTGAACAGCTGTTTTTCATTATAAAACATAATAAAAGTAAATGTCACTGCCTGTTAAAGAATTTAAAGTTAAACACAGAAAGCAAGACTTGATACTATATTGTCATCTTAGTACAAAAAAAAAAATACACAGAAAACAAAAAAACCACCCCAAGCCCAAAGCTGACAGGTTTCTATGTCTTAATCCAAAGGATAATGAATTACTAAATACAAATACATAACATATAAATTGCACATTATAATTAATCCCATGTTAAAATCCCATGTTTATTTTTATTTCAAGTTGATAATATAAACTCTGCTATTATACATATTTCTGTTATGACCTTACAGCAACACATCTGGAAAAACAGAGAAAGATTGAATATATTTCTGGCAGTTGATTTTTCTTATACTCAATCCATTTCACTCATTTATTTCTACCTTTCAAGCCCTGTAGACACCTAAATGTGTGATCCCTGCTCTAGACTGTGAGTTCCTCGTGGGCAGAAACCTGGCAGCATATTAGTCAATTGGCTTCCCCCATTCGTTCATTTATGATTCATCAATAATCTAACAAATACTTCTTGATCACCTACTATCTACTTGGTACAGTTACAAAAAAGGATAGATAATTCTGGGCCCTGGAATTCCAGTTGGAAACAGAGTAAGTATTCACGAAACGTTTGAATTGAATTGATTGGTTGTCCTAGTCCTCCCGCTTTGAAAATATAAGTCCTCAGTTACCCAATCGACAGAACCCAAGACGTGAGCTGCAAAGTAGAAGGCAATATAACAGCTTATAAATTTCATCCCCAAGAGAAAAATAATTCCTGTCTGCAGGGTTTGATTTTCGAACGCATCTGGTACAATGGGAAGCATCAAGTTTTACATTGGAGGTGACTAAAATTTAAGTCTCTGAAGCTAATTAGTAAATTAGCATATAGGCTCACTCACCTGAGCCCCCATCCAAGCCCTCCTTTTTTTTTTTTTTTTTGCTGCAGAAAGTAAGCTTTTCCCAGGAGATGCAATTGAAATGTATGTCTGCACAAACACGGCTTTGTCTTCACTGACATCTGAATCCATTTCCGTCTTTGTTATCACATTTGAAATCCAAAGGGTTATACTTCTAATCCTGGTGCACTTAGGTCCACATTGTTAACTCACTTGTTGGCAGTACATTTCCCCCCACATAAACTTTTCTTTACATTAGTTGTCTTTTAAGACACAGCTGGGTTGATGTCACAGGAAACAGAATGGCAGCTTTTTGTGAGCTATGGAGTTGCACTAGATTTAAAGGCATAGATGAGAATTAGGGATGATGTAGAGGGTTTTGAGGTTGAAATGGCAACTATAGAAAATAAATTGATGAATTCTTACATCCCATTTCAATAAATATTTAATTTCTTATCTTTTTTCTTTTATTTATTTTATACTTTTTATCTTTATTGTTGGAAGTATTATAGATGTCCCTTCCCCCCCTCCACCCTGTATACTGCCCCTCCACCCTCTCCCCACTTTCATCACACCATTGTCTGTGTCCATGGGTTATGCATAAATGCATATATGTTCTTTTTCTTTGTTTAATCTCTCCCCACCCATTGTCTCTCCTCCCCCCCTCCCACCCCCCTGCCTTCCCTCTGAGATTCCTCAATCTATTCTATGCTCTCTGTCTCTGGATCTATTTTGTTCATTAATTTCTTATTTTTACTTAACCCAGGAGAATACAGGTCTTCTATAACTTTAGGTTATTTGCTAAAATTGTAGCAAATAAATGCTACAATGTTATGTTAATCAATGTAACCTGGCTGAATTCTAATATAATTCAATGTTATTTTCATAACACTTTATCGAGTGCCCATTATATGCAAAGTCCTGTAGGCAGACAGCTCTGGGGGCAGGAGAGAAATAGAGAGATTTTTCTCAAAACAGAATAAAGAATGAATAGAATTTATTAAGTGAAAAAGATGAGGTACAAAATAGAGGCAATTCGTTCAGAGGTGCATAAGAATGAAACATCATGGTGAACAAAAAGGAAATATAAGTTGTTTGGATGGCTGGGAAGAAGGAAAAGAGCAAATCTGAGGCTGCCTGGGGGCTGGAACTCAATCCAGTGTGTCAAGGGTCCAATCACTATTCAAGGGAGGGCTTGCCTCAGAGTCACCAAGGCGGGGATTTGAAAAAATCAGATATAAACCTTGTTTTTTTGGGCAGCACATCTGGTGATTCAAATTCAGTAGGAGTGGGACTGGGGCCCAGAAATACTGTTTTTGAAATCCTTTCCAGGTTCCAGTTCAAGATGGCGGGCTGCGTACAAGCCTTTGCCTCCCTTCTCCTTTTTCTCCCAACCCAGTTGAAATTATAGTCAAGAAAGTCCAAGATGAATCACCCACAATAGTGAGGAGAACAGATCCATTGCAAGGGGGGCTGGAGCTGGTAAAATCTATTGCTCAGAGTTAGAAAGAGAACTGATGCATATGGAAAGCTAAACCCAGTGGAGGAAGCTATGGCCGTCCACTGGCAGAGCTTCAGAGAGGCTGCAGAATTGGTAGAAGCAGGAGTGGGTAATGATATAAAAAATTAAGAGGATGAGAAGAGTGTGTAGGAAACAGCTGAATCCTCCACTTCCAACTCATGAAGAATAACTGGCAGCCCAGCTTCTGATAATGTGGAGTAGGTGCTCTTTGAAAGAGATACTATTTCTAGCCTGATTAACTTCTCCCGAGCTGGGAGAATGGGACCAGCACAGGAAGAGAAGCCCTCCCTCCATTTTCCTTGGCAGCTGAGAGTGAGGATTACCCCACTTTTCTACAAGTGTCCCGAGAAGAAAGTATGGAAGGAAATGCAAAAGGAACTGGTGTTCACACACAGTTGTGGCATCACACCCACAGGGCACTCATGGTACATGGTCTTCATGGTCATTTCTATTATCTTATTGGGGTGGCATAAGAACTTTCATAGAGAACCCCAGAACAACCCAGCCAGGCCTGAGGGTGGCCCTTCAAACAATGGCCATGGGAATTGAACTTTCCCTTTAAATTCTATCTCTTGGGAAAGGAGGCATTCCCTGATAAGTATAGTGACAAAAAAAGACCCCCAATTCCCATATCCAGCTTTCATTTGTTACCCTGGCTTGTTCAGTGGAGAAGGGAAGAAACCAGTGTTTGCAGGCTGAGTCGGTGCTAGAAGAACCCAGCACCTGCTCTGGTTCCAAAGGGTACAGTTGGCCCGGAGTCCAGAGGTCAATGTGCTAAGGGATCCAATCCAGGGTGTGCAGCTCAGCGTCAAGAGAATAAAGACCAGTCACCACTAGAAAGGGTGTTCCTCAGGCAAGCATGCTGACGAGGACACCAGGTGTTGTGAGAACTCCATCCCAATGGGCTGAGATACACCCAATCCAATGTGTGTGTGGGGGGGGGGGGGAGGGGAACATAGGGATTTGAGTGGAGGAGTCAGGAGCCTAGTCATCTGAACTTGAAGACATAACATGTACCATGCAAATGCTTCAGGGAGCCAGCCACAGAGGACCTCCCTCCCATACTGGATCCCACTAGATAATTGGTGCCAATCTGGAAAACAGCCTCGAATTTGAGCAGAAAAATATCACTGAACCTGCAGCCTGAACGTCCGCTGCAATTTCAGCGAAGCAGCCAAAGAAAGGATTCTCCTTCTCTACTATTGAGTAATTAATTCACTTTTTTGGGGGGAGGCGGTCCCTAATTTTCTTGAAAGTAAAAACAAATAAATAAATAAAAATGTTCAATGCAATTGTGTTTTGTATCCTTTGCTCTCCAGTGAGGTTTTGTGCCTGATTTTTCCATGTGGCTCCCTGTGGCCTCTAGGTTCTTTCTCACCCACACCCACTCTCAGAAGCCTTGCCTAAGCTACTGTACATGGATGTGCATACGTTTGGTGGGCATAAGGAGAGCTTATGTGTGAGGGGTGTAGTGGAGATTTGAATAACCCCTTTTCATGTGTCTCTGGTGAGTTAAAATTTGCTAGGTTCTGACCTCTTCTCTAGCTTTTTGAATAGAATCATCTCTTGCTCACAAACTTGGCTTTGTATATCCATGAATAAGGCACTTCTCTGCCTACAGTGTAGGAAACCTGGGTCCAGGACAGACTGGTACAGTGCAACATTCGCACAATCTCCACCCACCCCCAGCTCCTACAACGGACCATTGAAAACACCTCTTGGATTACCAGCCCCAGTCTTGGGCCATCCAATAAAGAAAACTGGTTTTTGAAAGATTTGGTCTGTTTTAATACACCCTCTGCTTTTGAACCACCAGGCACACAGGTATTCTTTTAATGTCTCTGTAAATTAACAATACAATGACACTTACAATACAATGGAATCTCTCCAAGTGGTGAGATCACAGTTGTATAAATACCAGGGAAATAAACAGAATATTCCCTTCCTTTCTGGGGCTCTTGGTTACAGGTATATGAATTCTCCAAGAGCTCTTGATTTGAAGGAGCTGTTTATGTTCTGTTTACAGGAGGCAAGCCTAGGTATGATGTCTACTAACCACAGTGGACTCAACGAGGTACTTTCTTTGTACTAAATGTGCTTTCTGTGAATAGTTCTCAGTCCACTCATAGCAACAAGGCAAATGATAAGAACTTATGTTGTGAAATGAATTGCCTCCCCGCACCCCCCCCCCCACCCCGCCCATAGCTCCATCACCTCAAGCCGAGATTGATTAGTCAGGTCTATAGATCATTGTCCACCTTCTGGAGGACCAAGGAGGGGGCCTGCACATGCCCCTGGCGGCGGAGGGGGGTTTTGGGGGGGCGGTGCTAGCAGATTTCCACCCATCTATTTCTACAGGTCAGAGGCTCTAGGCCCAGGGCCCACATCTGAGGGGTCAGGATAATTCCAGAACCTTGTGTGGGATGGCTGCCGACATTCTCCTTCTCTCAACTGTTCACCTGTTGAGAACTTGGAAAGGACTAAATGTTGTAAGCTGCATTCCCTCACCTGCTCACAGATACTTCAATCAGAAATTACCCCTTGTAACAAGAGAGAGGACTATGATAAAGCCAAATTAATAAAACAGTGATGGGTAGGGAGGTTGAGCAGTATCAGAGAGGAAGAAAAGCCAGGAGCTAGGGACCAGCTGGTGGGTTGGAAGCTAGAACATTGTATCAATGAAGGCATTGACACTCATAAGAGAGAGTAAATAAGCAGAAGATAAAAGAGGAACAGCTTGAAAATTATCTGCATATCTTTTGATCTTCTCTCACAGGAGGTGAAATCTCATTTCCATCACCTTGAATACAGACCAGCCTCAGGGCTTTGCTTGTGAAAGAAGACAATGTATCGAACAGACTTTTAAACTACAGTGGGAAGGTAGGAGAGGGTTGGAGGGGTAAGAGATCAACCGAAGAATTTGTATGCATGCATATAAGCACAACCAACAGATGCAAGACACTAGGGGAGGGGGGGAGGGACAAGGGCAAGTGCAGGGGGTGTGAGGGTGTGGGGGGGGGAGTAGGGGAGGCTGGGGGTAGGTTAGTGGGGGAAAAAAAGGAGACATACGTACTACTATTTGTAATACCTTAAACAATATAATAAAATTTTAAAAAAGTGAACAGATAACTCATGGAATGGAAGAAAATTTTTGGAAATCATCTTTCTGATAAAGGTCTAGTCTAGTATCTAAAATATAAAAACAACACTTACTACTCAATAACAAAAAGATAAATAACTCAATAATAAAATGAGCAAAGAATCTAGATAGACATTTCTCCAAAGAAGATATACAAATGAACAATAAGCAAAGAAAAAGATGCTCAACATCATTAACCATCAGGGAAATGCAAATCAAAACTACAATGAGATACCACATCACACACAGTAGGGTTCTAATAATCGAAAAGACAGAAAATAACAGGAGTTGCTGAGGATGTATGCAATTTGAAACCCTTGTAGACTATTAGTGGCAATGTGAGATGGTGTGGCCACTTTGGAAAACAGTCTGACAGTTCTTCAAACAATTAAACATAGAGGGACCATTTGACCCAGTAATTCCACTATTAGGTACATACCTGAGAGAAATGAAAATATACATCAATACAAACACTTGTACATAAATGTTCATAGCAACATTATTCATAGTAGACCAAAAGTAGAAATAAATTTCCATCAATTTTGAATAAATTAAAGGTACCCATACAATGGGATCATTATTAATTATCATTATTCAGTAATTAAAAGAATGAAGTACTGATAAACACTTCAACATGGATGAACCTTGAAAACATTATGCTAAATCAAGAAGGCCAGGCAAAAGTAACACATATTGGATGATTCTATTTATATGAAGTGTTCAGAATACACAAATCTATAGAGACAGAAAATGTATTCATGGTTATTTGGGACTCGGAGATAAGTGGGTTGGGGTGATAGCTAAGGAATATAGGGTTTTGGGGGAGGGAAATGACAATATTCTAAAACTCATTAAAAAAAAAGATAATGCAGCAGTGGTGACATTTCCATGGTTGGGTTTCTTCCTGATTCTTGCCACTCATCTTTGGAGCCCTGATCCACCACATAAAAAACCTGTCACTGTGAAGCCAGCATCTTGGAGAGATGATGTAGGGGTAGCTATGCCTGGTAACCCCAGAGAGACCAGTACGGGTTCTTGAGTCTTTCCAGCCAAAATGCCAGATATGTGGACATGGATGAGCCTTCAGAAGATTCAGAAGGCTGCAGCCTGAAGTAGAGTGAGGCAGAAACTACTACCCCCTCCCCAGCCCTGCCCAGAGGCCAGTTTCCTGAGGAACATACATTTTGTTGCCATTGAAGGCACTGAGTACTGGGGTGGAGAGTTCCGAAGTCATAGAATAGGATAGAGGAGGTTAGGATTAAATAAGCAATGGTGCAGGAAAGTGTTGGAAATTAATCTTGATTGGGGATGATGTGGTTCCCATGGAGATTCTGACACGCTCACATGGCTGACAGCAAAGGACTGTGAAAAGAATTATTACATGGCCTGTCTTTTTTTTTTCTTACAGTAATTTAAATATTACAACTTCAGAGAATAACATTCAAAAATACCAAAGCTCCCAGCACCTGGAACTGACAGGTGTTTTCATTTTCAGTGATGTTTCTTATCTTTTTCCTGAATTGCTGCTTCTCTACCTCTTTCACTTACCTATTGACTCCTTGGTTACTGGTTTTCTACCCAGTCTTCAGCTTCTGGTGCCTTTGGGATGCCTACACCCTGCATTCAATCAGCCCAGATTATGCACCAAGGCCATGACCCAGAGACTTTGTTTCAGGGTTGGCCCGGCAGACCTGTCTGCTAGAGTTGCAGTGATGTCTGTACCCTTGACTCTGGACCCTCTCTGCTTCCCTTTATAGACCATGGCTTTTCCATCTCTAACATGCATCAGAACCACCTAAAAGTTTTTTTTAGAAAGTTTCCTGGGCCCCACCCAGAAATGTAGAATCAGTAAGTGTGAAATGGGGCCTGAGAATTTGCATTCTGGCAAGCTCCTAAATGATACTGGTGCTGCCAATTGGGGAACCACATGGAGAATAAAATGTTGTTACTCCTTCCCAGACCAAGCTTCTCACCCGATACTGGACTGTCCGAGACCCAGAAGTCATTTATCTTGGATAATTCAAGTGGATCTATTGACCCAGCAGTCTGCTGGCAGCATAGCATAGAAATATTCCAGCTGACCTTCTGAGCCTCTATCTCACTACTGTATTTCCATTCCTCTGCCCTATGTCCACCCAAACTTACCATTCAACATCTCCAGCATCATCCACTCTTCCCTGTTGCTATGGCTTTGCTCACACATTCCCTTTCTGGCCATCTCTGCCAGCGAAGCCCCATACTATTAACTGTCCAAGGACCATTGTCAATACTGCACACTGAAAGCCCTCCCAAATCCCCTGCATCCTGATGGATAGCATGGCTCCCTCCTTTGAACTCTTGAACACTTTGTGTACGCCTCCAACATCACTTATCCAGGCTGTCATGCATGTTGGTTACAGGAAGACTCTACTTTTGTAATTTATGCATTTCTAAAAACATCTTTGAAAGTAATATTAGATGGGAGCTCAATTCCCAAAATGCTAAATAATATTAAAATTTTGAATTATACCACTTAAATATACACCCCTCATTGGTGTTCTTCCAGAATTTTGCCCTTTTTTTTCTTTTACTTCCCTGGCATCATAGACTGAGTTAATTTCAACAAGTATGGGTTTATATCTTAAGATTTACCACTTTTGGCACATGTCATGATTTATAATTGTGACTTGGTTAAGAGTATGAGACCAGATATTCTTGCTAGAAGTTGGAAGTTCCTATTTTTGGTTTTTCATTGTTCACTTTCATAAAATAGTTTTTTTAAAAAGTGAATAAATTATTTTAGCTGGGAACACTTAAAAATGGCAGTATAAGCAAAGCATCTGAGGCTACTAAAACTAACTTTCTGGTTCCCAAATGTCTGAGTTGGTCAATGTATGCTGTAAAAAGGTTGTACAATGTATGCAGTTCAAAGGTTGAATATGAGAAGTAAGAAGTTATCTACCTCTCATGTTCTGTCCTGGGCAAGAACTATTCCAGGGAAGTAGAATCAACAGGAGTCAGATTGATTAAAGTAATTCTCAATTACCAAAGCAAACAAGGTTGGGCAGGACAAGTCTTGCCAGATGGAAAGTATTTCATTTTAGGATACAGTTGCTGGTCAGTTAGAGCTAAGGACATCTGTATCTGGAATTCCACAGGCCATTTACTAAGCCTGTTGTGAAATCCCTGAGTAAAGACCGTGTGATCACACAATGAGAAGGTAGCTGTCTACAAGCCAGGAAGAGAGCCCTCACCCAGAACCAAATAAGTTAACACCTTGACCTTGGACTTTCCAGCTACCAGAACTGTGAGAAATATGTCTGTTGTCTAAACCACCAAGTCTACGGGGTTTTGTAATAGCAGCATGAGCTGACTAAGACAGTTTCCTCATTTGCAAAATGGAGGTGATGATGATGCCTACCCTTCATGGGGCTTTAATGATTAAATAAGATAACATGTACTTTTTAAACTCATACAACTGTAAATCCATTAAATGTGAAGCAACTGTTAATCTCACTAGTAGGAATTACAAATGAATCTCCAGAAATAGAATGAATGGTCTGGAAGAAGGTTTCTTGTCATTAAATCCCATCAATACAGAGTCTGGTGCTCGATGAGAATGCATTGACTACATAAATGAAAGAATATATTGCCTTGTACAGGTCCATGCTCCCAATAACAACTAAGAGACAAAGCTAACTACACTCTAGATCAGTGGTTCTCAACCTTCCTAATGCCACGAACCTTTAATACAGTTCCTCATGTTGTGGTGATCCCCAATTTCATTGTTACAAATTGAACATAATTAAAGCATAGCGATTAATCACAAAAACAATATACTATCTAATAAAAGAGTAATATGCAAATTGACCATCACTCCAACACAAGATGGCCACCCTCATGTGGTCAAAGATGGCCGGCAGGGGAGGGCAGCTGTGGGGGACCGAGGCCTGCAGGGGAGGGCAGTTGGGGTTGACCAGGCTGGCAGGGGAGGGCAGTTAGGGGCAATTGGGTCAGCAGGGGAGCAGTTGGGTGTTGATCAGGCTGGCAGGGGAGTGGTTGGGGACAATCAGACAGGCAGGCAGGTGAGCAGTTGGGAGCCAGCAGTCCTGGATTGTGAGAGGGATGTCTGAATGCCCGTTTAGGCCTGATCCCACAGCCAGACATCCCTTGAGGGGTCCCAGATTGGAGTGGGTGCATGCTGGGTTGAGGGACACACACCACCACCACCCCCCTCCCCCGTGCACGAATTGCATGCACTCAGCCTCTAGTGTAATTATATATGTGTTTTCCGATGGTCTTAGGTGACCCTTGTGAAAGGGTCGTTTGACCGCCAAACCACAGGTTGAGAACCGCTGCTCTTGATGAATGAAACAGCAGTCCACAAGGATAATCAGATTCTCTGGACTCCTCTAATGCATGAGTTCTCCAATCATCTTTGTGTCTGGAGCCAGTCCTCAACCCACAGACAAACATGTGGTGTCTTCGGTCCTGGAAGTGTGCTGTCAGATCCGTTCAAGGAGGGACTTGCTGTGGAGTGTGGTCAGCTGCTTCGGGTTGGCCTCAGCTGCAGAAAGCAACTTAACCTGAGTGCACCCCCTTCTGGGGGCCGCCTGAACCCCATGACTGAGTGATGGGCCCTAGGCCCATCTCTGCCCCCAACACAGGCTACCCTGACCGGGACCACTCCTCCCAGAGCTCTGAGCCTTTGCTGGGCTGCACTGCAGTGACTCCCTCTGCCCTTTCTCCCCTCCCTTCATAGGTACTGATTCCTAACAAGCAACTGGCACCCCAAACTCAGTCTTAACATGAGCTTCTGAAAATGGCATCAGTTAATTCGACATTGACAGCCTCTGCAATAAGAACAATTGGAATTTCCTCACTACTGACCAACTCATTTGGACAGGGTGGAGACAGAAAAGTGGTAGCAGCTCCCTTTCTCTCTAGAACAATGGTTCTCAGCCTGTTTGTGTTCCTGACACCCTTTTGAATACCAGTCTTTTGGCAGCATGCTTGAAGGGATTAAAATGTATCCCTGGGCAGCACTGTATTGTTCGCTGAGTAGAATCCTCTATTGCCCTGAACACGCTGTAATGGTTGGTGTCTTTAAAATTATTTGACAATGACCCGCAGTCAGAAATATATTTTCCATCATGTCTCACTACACTCATGCATATAGGTTTATATGTGCAGATAAGATGGAAACAAAAGTCTTATAACAGTTACGTACAAGCGCTCTGACAAGTTCTGTTTGTTTTCAAGAAGGCTGGTCATGATCCACTAAATTGGTTTCATGACCTTCTAAGGGCAGCAATTCTCAACCTGTGGGTCGCAACCCCTTTGGTGGTCGAGCAACCCTTTCACAGGGGTCGCCTAAGACCATCCTGCATATCAGATATTTACATTACGATTCATAACAGTAGCAACATTACAGTTATGAAGTAGCAACGAAAATAATTTTGTGGTTGGGTCACAACATGAGGAACTGTATTTAAAGGGCCAGAAGGTTGAGAACCACTGTTCTAGGGTTATTTTTTTGTGCGTAAAAACGAAAATGCCTTCATTTTATACTTATGAGGCGACAGTTATTGCATGTGATGTAAACACATGCGTGGTTCTCTTCCCAGTGTTTCCCACAGTTTTTAAACCTCTGCTTTATAGTAAAGAAAACACATTTTACACCATGACCCACTGTGCACAGATAAAAGCTTCATGGAAACATGCCTCTCTTCAATATGGGATACACTCTGGTACTTGCTCTTTTAGTTTTTTTTTTCATTTTTAAGTGGTTAGAACTCAATAAACGTACGTCATGATCCACAAGTTGAAAAATACCACTCTAACATTAATGAAAGAGTCCACCCATTCAATGTTCCACCTGAGAGATACTTTCATAATTGTAGAGCTCTCAATTGCAATGAAATCTTCTTTCACACATTGATCAAAATGTGGCATCCTGACCTTGAGGGCAGAGCAGAGCTACAGGAAAAGGACAAAGTACAATACGTGAACACTGATGTGGCCGATTCAGCGACATGTACATGTATGCACACGCACAGCTCGAGGTCTGCACAGCAGGCAAATGTGAGCTAAGGGTGTGGTCGCTTGAGGATGTGGCCACTATATTTGCATTTCCTAATATCTGCTTCCTAAGGACACCTCAATTCCTTGCATTATGCATAAGAAAATATTTAATAGAAGTCGTTTAGTCTGTGTTGTTTTTAAAAATGCATTTGCCGGAGTTACTTCTTACCTCAATCTTGATACAGTATAGCAAGAGCTCACCATCCTCATAAATACTGATTCTTACACCTATGACTTTTTAAAATATGTTTTTATTGATTTCAGAGAGAGGAAGGGAGAGAAGGAGAGAGAAAGGAACATCAATGATGAGAGAGAATCATTGATCAGCTGCCTCCTGCACCCCCCACACTGGGGATCAAGCCCACAACCTGGGCATGTGCCCTAACTGAGAATCGAACTGTGACCTCCAGGTTCATAGGTTGATGTTCAACCACTGAGCCACGCCAGTTGGGCTACACCTGTGATTTTCCACCAGATCTGTCTTGCCCAGTAATTTTAAAAGTGAAATGCTCTGGCTTTTGTTTTTCTGTCTATTGGAGGAAACCTTGATCCTCCATGTTTTGATTACTTTTCTCAAAAACATGATTTTTGCCTGAACACAACAGCCATAATCCTCTAACTTTCCTATTGCTTCCCTGTTCTCTAATGGTGAGTGGGAACCTAAGTTTAGTGACAAAGACTTGTCAGGACAGTATGAGCCCTCCTGAAGGATTCTGGGAGTCCGTATCTCATGCAAGCAAAGCAGCTGATATTTACAGTGCCCTCTGATTTCTAAAGAGGATTCAACAAAGGAATAGCCAGAGCTGGCTGAGAGAGGTAAATAAGTATGAGGTTGCAATAGGAGAAGCAGAGAGAGCTAAATTCTACTAAGAAAAGCAACAGGGGAAAGTATGATCTGGGAGAGAGTTAAAACTGCCCCGAAAAAAAAGACCTCTCAAAAGAGGAGAAAAGAACTAACTTCAAGAGAAGAAAAAGCAGGGAATTCCTTTAGGCAATTTTATGAACTTTTCCTGTGCAGTGTTATCTTTTATTTAATTTCTCTTGAAAGTATCGATAAAACCAACATTGCGTATCTCCATGCATGGGACCAGATTTGAAGCCTGGGTGGGATATGGGAAACTCTGTGTCTGATCTTGAGGTGGCACAGAGTGCAGAGGAAGCTCCGTCACATTGGGGTCCCACAGAGGGCGGCTTTGGGTGGTAAATGGCAGAGCAAACTCCAGAGAAGGACATAAGACAGGAGGACATCCACCTGGAACAAGAAGTGAATGGAGGTGTGTTCTCTGTCTCCACCTTTTTTCATGAGCGCACCATGAAATGTTTCTGAACAAATGTTCGGGTGTCACCGCCCCTCCTTGGGAGAGGCATTGGAGCCCACTGTTTCCCTTTCCAGTGCAACTGACTTTGGGGAAAAGGAAAAGGAGGCTTACCGGAGAGAGGAGGGGGAAGGGGGATAGAGAATCTGTCAGCAAAATTTGTTATCTTAGCTTGCATTTTGGTGAGAATATGCACATTAATGCCCCATCTGCTGAGAAAAATCCACTAGAGATTTTTGGTGATTGGAAGTGATGATAGGACTCATGTTTCCATTTCCTCCCAGCTGCAGGGAAAGGCCCCGCTTCTGAGAGAAAAATCAATGACCTCCCTTAGCTGCCTGGTGATCTAGCTCTAATTTTCTAAGCGCTGAGGATAAAAATCACACCTCCAGGCACTAAGCTTGGAGCACACACCTGTGCACTAAATGGCCCCTAAATGGAGTATTAGAGATCTCAGCTCAGTTCCCTCTGCTGCCATTGAGTGACTAAATGTCCTTGACAAAATCACTGCCTTTCTTGCTGTCGTACTTTCTCCAACCTTAACACCAAGAAGATAATCTCTTTCTGGAGGAAAAATAGCCAACCCTCTTCTTTAAGGTTAACCCTTTCACAGCTTCCTGGGCCATTCAGTTTGGTTCTCATTCTCTGGAAATTCATCATGGATGCTCTGAGTCTCTTCACTTGATTTCTACCTACTTGTCCTGACTTCTCTCCACCTGTTTGACTGCCCAATTTTCTTTTGTTTTGTTTGTGTTTGAATTTAGAGAGAGAGAAAGGGAGAGAGACAGAAACATTATCAGTTGCCTCCCATCCCCACCTGGGATCAAACCTGCAACCTAGGTATGTGCCCTGACCTGACTGGGAATTGAACCCACAACCTTTGATGTACAGGATGACACTCCAGCCAGCTGAGCTACCGGCCAGGGCTCCAGTCTCTGTTTTTTTGTATGTTGTTTTTTCTTATGACCACAGACTTTGGGTGTCCCCAAAAGCTTTGTCCTTGACCTCTCATTTCCTTTCTGTAAACTCATACCCTTTCTCTTATCATTGGTCTATCACCTCTAACTGGAAAGCCCTCACCATAAGCACAATCAGCTGTGAAGGCTTCTTAACTCAATTGTTCAATGGTCATCCTGAACTCAATGTCTCATACATACCCCACAAATGCCCCCAAATTGCAAATAGATTGCTCCCCCTCTCTCTCCCACTAATCACTTCACCTTTCCTCTTCTAATCACATGCAGCCAGAAATCACAAAACCCTACACATTCTTTTTTTTAATTGTTAAGTACTTTTATTGTATTTATTTAATTAAATTTATTGGGGTGACATTGGTTAATAAAATTATATATTTCAAGTATAGAATTCTATAATACCTCATCTGTATATTGCATTCTGTGTTCATGACCCAAAGTCAAATTTCCTTCTGTCACCATATATTTGACCCCCTTAAACCTTTTCACACACACACCCCATTCACCTTCATATCCGGTAACTCCCATACTGTTGTCTGTGTCTATGAGTCTTTGTTTGTTTGTTTTATTTCTTCATTTGTTGCTTTCAGTTTTGTATCCCACATTTGAGTGAAATCATATGGTTCTCTCCTTTTTCCGTCTGACTTATTTCACTTAGCATGATATTCACACGATTCATCCATATTGTTGCAAATGGCAGTATTTTATCTTTTCTTATGGCTGAGTAGTATTCCATTGCATATATGTACCATATCTTCTATATTTAATAATCTATTGAAGTACACTTTCTTAACTCAATTTCCTCACTGCTTTGGGCATACATTCTTTTCCTTCCCAATGCTACCTCATCCCTCTGCTTCATCTCTTTGTCAGATAATTCACCCTAAAACTGTCTTGCATTGACTAGCATGTTTAATGGAGAAAGGCCCTCTGGATTAAGTGGGTGGGCTGGTGGTAAATAGCATCTTAAAAAGGGAATGAAGCAAGAAAATCCTATGGCTTGCAACAAGAAAGACGAATATGGAAGGGGTAATTACCCAGACCATGAACAGTCTAGGTAGAACAGGGAGCTCTGTCTCCATGCCCCATCCCACCCCCTCTTCTTGAAAGTGCTTTTCTGGTTTTTTGAGACTCCACCTGTTCTTTAGAACCCAAGTAAGTTCTCTTTCTCCTTTGTGGGTTATCTCCCTATTACTTTATACCCTTCTGTGAATTCCTTTAGCATTTTCATGAAGTGATCAAATATTGTCTGACATTGATATTTAATTATTTCAGTTGGGTATGTCTTTGATCACTTTCCCTGCAGTCATAGAGGAAGAATTTCTTCTTCTGTGTTCTAGAAAAATGTTAAGGTGTCACAACCAAATCTTAAATAATTGGAAGATAGGACTCATGTTTTATAATGCCCTTGTGGTCCCAATACCCTAGTAAAGAGCCATGCACACAGGAGGCAATAAAAGACATCTATTCAACAACTATTTATTCAACAACCAATTTTTTCCCCTAGATATTATTTTAGGGAATGGGTCACAATGAACAAAACAGACCAAATCCCTGCCCTGGTGAGTTATATTTCCAATGAAGTGGATAGCAATGAAAAGGGACTGGCAGAAATAGATCACAGTAGATTATAAAGTAATATATTATTATTTTATGTATTTTAGTGCATATTTATAATTAGTATGCGATAATACAAAATATGTAAGTAACAGATAAGCACAGGAGTTAGTTATATAGTTTATTAGAAGTTGACAAATGTTATAGAGAGCCATAAAGCAAGGAAGGGGGGATAAAAAATACAAGCAGCAGGGGCAGGGATCAATTTTAAATCAGGCTGCCAGGAAGGTCTCTAAAAAAGTAACATCTGAGCAATTTCTTGAAGAAGAAAGGGAATGAGGCATGTGACTTTCTGGATAAGGAGCATTCTCAGCAGTGGAAACAGCAACTTTGAAGACCCGAAGCCAGATCCATGTCTGGAATATTCTAGAAAGTGCAAAGAAATCACTTAGACTAGGGCAAAGTGAAAGAGGGGGAGGGTAATTGGAGATGAGGAACTGGGCTCCAAATGAGAGAGCCTTGCTGGCCGTTATAAGAACATTGACTTTTATTCTGAGTGAGATGAGAAAGTACTGGTATATTTTATTTGGAGTAGAAACTTCTTTTGATCACTCTGTCTGCTGTGAGATCATACAATATAGAGGCAAAGGTGGGAGCATGGAAACTAGTTAGAAATAGTGATCCAAGAGAATGATGAAAGTGGCCTTGACCAAGTTGGATATATAAAGGCAAGAAGGGATCACAGTGGATATATTTGGAAGGTAAAGCCCATAGAATTTTCTGTGAATTGATTGTGGAATAGGAGAAAAAGACCAGGTTCAAGGATGACTCCAGGGTTTTTGACCTGGGCAAATGGAAAAACAGAATTGCTTTTAATTGTGTCAATAAAGACAATAGTTTATTTGAGGGAAAGGAGTGATATAATAGTCAGGGTTGTCCAGAGAAACAGAACCAACAGAGGTGTTTATATATGCAAAGAAATATATTAAGGAGACAAGCTGGCATGATTATGGAGACTGAGAAGTCCAAAATCTGCAGGGTGAGTCGGCAGCCTGGAGACCCAAAGAAGAGCCCAGATTTCAAATCTGAAGGCTGTTTGCTGCAGAATTTCCTCTTGCTGAAGGAGGTTAGTCTTTCATTCTTTGGGGGGGCCTTTAACTGGCTTGATGAGGCCCACACACATTCTGAAGGGCAATCTGCTTTACTCAGTCTACTGATTTAAATGTTAGTCTCATCCAAAAACACCTTCTCAGAAGCATCCAGAATAATATTTGAATTTGATCATATATCTGGGCACCATGGCTCAGCGAAATTGATATTTAAAATGAATCATTACAACTGTAACTCCAGCTTTGGAAATGTCAAGTTTGAGATGTGTATTAAATATAAGTGGAGATGTCGAGTAGTAAGTTGGATAAAGGAGTGTTGAGAACAAGACAGAGGATCAAGCTGGAGATACAAGTGTGTGAGCCATCAATAAATGATTTTTAAAGGCAGACCTGGATGAGATCATCTGAGAAGTGATGATAGAGAAGAGGTCCAAGAATTTAGTCTGGGGTATTTCAACATTAAGAGATTGGAAGGTGAGGAGTAACCAGCAAAGCAGATCAAGAAGTAATCAGTGAGATAAATACTTATGGTAATTACATGCATGATATAATGACTGAATATGCACACATAAAATGCATTGTGAGTGAATATGTACTCATATAACAAATGAAATAACAATAAATTATAATTATATTATATGTTTAATAGATAGCATCACATTTAATCATTAAACAATGAAATGAAAGTCATTGTGAAAAGTAACACTCAGGGTTTTATCTGAAAGGCAGTGACCCAAAAGCAATGGCATACAGTTAATAACTCATGGAGAGAAATACCACTTGCCCTTTAGAAAAGAAATAAAATAAAATCATAAAAGATTCAGTCACCTATCTACAAAAGCAAATAGGATTAACTCATTTAAATGAACTTTATTTTCTTAGCAGAATTGACTTGTTGCTTAAAGGGCCTCTAAAATGTCATTTTCCCCTCAGACAAATGTGCTTTAAATACCCACTTCTGCTGCTGCCTGAGCCCTTTCTGTGATAAAGCATCTAGAGTGATATAGTCTGTTCTAAATCTAACACCTCCTTCACTAAGCTTCTCTCCTTTCTTTGGCATCAATAAAGGGTAATAAAGCTCTAGGATTGTGCTATTAAGAGCAACCCGCTGTTTTGCTCCCTACTTTATGGGTGGTAAGGAAATACCTTCTTATGTCAGTGATTTTGATAACATATACCCAATCTCAGCAAACATTTTCTAGAAAGGGTCAGATTGTAAATATTTGGGGCTTTGTGGACCATATGGCTTCTGTTGCAACTACCCACCTCTGTCTGCTGGTGAAAGCATCCAGACACAACATGTAAATTAATGGGTGTGGCTGAGTTCCCATAAAACTAATATTTATAAAAGCCCGCTGCAGATCAAATTTGGCTCTGGATCTACAGTGTACCAACCCTGCCCCAGACCATAGATGAGTCCTCCTGAGCATTAGTCACCTGTTCATCCTTGAAGACCACCTCTAATGCCATAATAATCCTTTGATGTAATGAGCTCCACACAATGGAGAAAAAGCAAAATGAACACATTGTTGCTGCTGCCACTTTTATTGTAGACTAGGAGCCCAGTGCACGAATTCATGCACCTTGAAAGGAACTGTGGTTTGCAAGGCTGTGGTGGGCACAGGGGTGGGTCTCGGCCCATCCTCCGTGCCCATGCCTGGCCCCTCCCACCACGGGCCCCAGTCCCCTGTCTGCCAGAAGCCCCGATCCCGCCACTGCCCTTCCCATGCACTGACAGGCCGGCCCCACTCGCACCCCCTGAAGGCAAGGAGCGGTTGGGGCCAGCGCCAGCAGTGGGTGAAGCGGTGACTCCTGCCCTTATCGGTTCTCAGGAGCAGGGGAAGGTGGAGAAGCCCTCAGGAGTGATTGGCGCCAGCACCTGCTGACACACCAAGCGATTGGGACCAGCACCGGGCGCTGTAAGCAGGTGTGAGTGGCGGCTCCAGTGCCAGCAGCAGATGTGAGCAGAGCCAGCGCCAGGGCAAGGACCACAGCGCGCGTGGGAGCAAAGAATTTTCAGTAACCACCAGAGGCTCGCCCTGATGACAGTGATCAGCACCCCGCCTTGGTCTGGTAACCCCGCTCACCTGCTCCACCATCCCAACCACAGTTGATGCCCACCATGTTCCATGGTCTGCCACCTACTGCCGATGCCTGCCATGTTCTGTGCATGCCTCCTGGTGGTCAGCACATGTCATAGCAATCGGGTTTTCAGTTGTTCAGTTATTCCACCCTTCTGTCTTTTTGCATATTAGCCTTCTATTATATAGGACTAGAGGCCCGGTGCATGAAAATTCATGCACTGGAAGGGGGGTCCCTTAGCCCAGCCTGCCCCCTCTCACAGTCCGGGAGCCCTCAGGGGTGGTAGGCAACCCAGCAATTGGGGAAGGCAACTGGGCAGCTGCCATCCGAGGCTTGCCTGCATCTCAAGCCAGCCCTGGGTGTCTGGGGGGCTGAGGGGGCTGGGGGACTCTGGAGGCAGGCGTGCAGCAGGGCTGAGGGGTCTGGGCACCACCATCTTGTGGCTGTGGGCTCCACCATCTTTGAGGGTGGGGCAGTCAATTAGCATATCTCCTCCTTATTGGCTGTGGGCACTGCCATCTTTGTGATGGCATGAGGGTCAATTAGCATATTCCCTCTTTATTAGATAGGCTGTTTCTTAATGAACAATACCTACATGTAAGCCTTGGCCAGGTAGCTCAATTGGTTAGAGCATTGTCCTAATATGCTAGGGTTGCAGATTTGATCCTGGTCAGGGTACATACAAGAATCAACCAATGAATGCATCAGTAAATGGAACAACAAATCTCTCTCTCTCTCTCTCTCTCTCTCTCTCTCTCTCTCTCTCTCTCAATCAGTAAAAAAATTTTAAAAATAGCCACTAAGTAGTCATCTTGGGAAAGGTTTTTTTTTTATTATTCTTTATTGATTAAGGTATTACATATGTCTCCTTTTTCCCCCATTGGCCACCCCCCAGCACATACCCTTATACCCCTTGTGTCTGTGTCCATTGATTATACTTATATGTGTGCATACAAGCCCTTTGGTTGATTTGTAACCCCTCCTTCCACCCTCCCCTGCCTTTCCTCTGAGGTTTGTTTGTCTTGGAAAAGGTTTATGAAACCAGTACATCCCTTGATTCTCCAGTGTTTCTCTGAGCATATTAGAGAACAGGACTACCAAATGATAAAATGGGAAATTAGATTACTGGGTATGTAATATTAGAACCACTTGTTCAGATACATGGATATCTCTTTTGTGTACAATATATTTTCTTGGCATTAATCTGAAAAGGCTGGAGGTAAAAGAAATTTGATGTGATATCTTCTTTGCTTTTGTCATTAAGTTTCTAAGTAAAGATCTGACCCTTCAAAAGTGCACTCTGTTTAATTCAGTCCCAATTTAACGTAACCTCCTCTTTAGTAGTTCCTATGGAGGATTTAACGTGTGTCTTTCGGTGTCTCTTTCAAGATGAAGATTCAAAGAGAGATTTTCTGTCTGTAGTAGTTTGATATAAAAAACCCATTAGCAAACTTGAAATGTGTAAATTACACAGAAGGCTCTAAGATGTGGCTTAAATTGTCAGGGCAGTGACCCTTCTCCTGGAAGCTCTTGTTAGAGAAAGGGTACTTGTTTCTACAAAGGGCTGGAAATAATACCCAGGAAATCACCTCCATGATCAAAGATGGGCTTCTTTTTATTGCAGATGTATATTATGATAGGAATAGCTAAAAAACAGTTTTATTCTTCGTTTACAACATTTTCCTTGGCAAACATAGAATTTAAAATGCATTTCTGAATATATCCCACAGAACATGGCTCGGTGCTCACTGACTCATCTGCTTCAACTCAGGACAGATGTGGTTCAAAGTGTTTTTATTATCTCTGTGGAGCGTTTTATTAATAACTTATAATAAAATCATCATCATCTTATACAACCTATGCTCTGTAATGTGTAAAATAATGGGAGCAAGGATTTGCAAATAAAGTGGAAGCAATGGCTAAATTGAAAACATCATTTTGCACTCTAGTTTTTCTTTTCTTCTTTTCTCCATTAAAATAATGTCAACCACAGCTTCATCAGTATTATGGACACTCTTATCTTGAAATCCTCCATTACCCTGATTCTTAATACTTGTCAGTAGTCAATGTACATATTAGCTAAATGTTTTTTTTTCCTGGGGATACAAGGTGCAGCTATTTGTATACCATGCCTTTTGTCAGTGCACTTCCACTAATTTATGAAAATTAATGTAATGATGTTTTGCCTGTTGTTTGACAATTAGCACATGGTCTCTACAAGGTGGCACTCCATTCTAAGGTAAGTGGAGTGCTTGACTCAAATACTCTCTAAGAAGTCTTCACCTGCAGTTAGCTCTTGAACAACCTGGATTTGAACTTCCTGGGCCCCCTTAAAGGTGGATCTTTTTCAATCAACACTGTAAATGTATTTTGTCTTCCTTATGATTTTCTTCATAGCATTTTCTTTTCACTAGCTTACTGCATTGTAAGAACACAGCATATAATACATAAAGCACGAAATATGTGTTCATCAGCAAGGCTTAAGCTTATGTTATCCGCAAGGCTTCTGGTCAACAGCGGGCTATTGGTAGTTGAGTTTTGGGGGAGTCAAAAGTTCTATGTGGATTTTTGACTTTGTGGAGGTCAGCACTCCTAACCCCCACGTTGTTCAAGGTTCACTGTACATCTAAGGGGATGAGCTGTATGTGACAGAAGGAAAAGAGGAAGGGAAAACTAGGTACTACTTATCAATTAGTGTCACATGCTTTCCTATATGCCATGTCATTTAATCCTCTACCCTGTGTGGTAGATACAGTTATCCCATTTTGTAGAGGAGAAAAACAGGTCTTAGAAAGGGTTACTTGCCCACAGTCACACATTTTTAAAGTGGAGATTTGAGCCCATATTTCTCTAATTTCAAATGATGTGGGGTAAGTTAGGTATATAGGCTTGATTTTTTTTAAAAAAAATAATAATAATTGTTTCACACTATTAAGCTACAAGGAATAGGTGTTTAAGATTTCAAACTCGCGCGCGCATGCACACACACACACACACACACACACACACACGAACTCTTTAGACAGGCACAGTCCTTTAGCCTCAACATAGCGTCCTTCGCAAGCATTGGCCTGTAAGCCTCAGGGAAAATCAGGAATGAAATCTTTCCACTTGTTAGGCTGGTGTTCAGTTGCCCCTGGCCAGGCTGAATCAGTTGGAAAGTTAAAGGATAAATTTCTTAGTCAGGGCTTGAAACTCTAGAACAATCCAACTTGCAGAATGTTCATCTCCTCCTGAAATCTGGCTTGAAGAGCACATTGATCTTGGAGATAATGTGATATTCTCCAACTCAATTATCTGTGGGCCCCACAGGAAAAGGTATTGGTTGTCACTCTTTACAAATCAACATGGAATTTATTCATCTTGATTCAAAGTTGAAGTATAGTTTCCATCTTTTCCTTTCAAATCTGGTTAGGCCTTCACTGAACAAGTTGGATGACTGTGCTAGCCTGGTCTTATCCAAAGGCAGGATGCACTGTGCAATATACAATAATTCTCATAATAGTTAACGTGTACTAGGTGCTTACAGTATGTGTTGAATGCTTTCCATGCAATACCTCTTTAACATTCACAAATACCTTATGAAAAACCTTGCTTACAGCTAGGGAAGTTGAGGCCAAGAGAGATTGTGCTACCCATGTGTGCTCAATAACCAGGAGAAAAGGGATCAGGATTTGGATCTGAGTTTCTCTCACTTTGGAACCTGAGTTCATAATGCCCATAATATATTTCCTCTCTGTGGACAAAGAGGATGGACGGGACACTTACTGCCCACTCCTTGTTTTGTTTTATAGAGAAAATCCTCCCCTTACAGTCACACCCTCTTCCTGTCCCTTCCTTCTCAGAAAAGCTTAATGGTGGATAGGTTTGCTCAAAGTTGGGGAGAAGGCACTACTGTCTCAGTTCTTCCCATTTTGGGGGACTCGGTGTTCTGCAGGAACAGCAGTTGTTTTCTGCTCCCCTGCGCCTGGTGGGAGGCCCAGCAGCTCCAGGTCAGTGGGAACCTGAGCGTGTCAGCTCAGACAGTGAGCAGAACCAGACTCACTCTTATGTCAGTCATGGAGACATTTTAATCTCCACCTGCACGGCTCCTGTGACCCTTTCCAGAACATTCTATGTGAGAGGGGGGTTTGATGGTTATATATTGAGCCTCTTTTAAACCCCAGCAGTTGGGAGTATGCAATTCAACTGATGACACTATGGATCTCCCTGACAGCTCCTGACTCACAGACTTCAGTGATCAAAGGAGCAGAAATCCAGAAAATTTCCATGCTACAGCCTTTTCCATTTCTAACTGTATATATTACATATTACTTATATCTGAGTTCTTTATATATTACTGGCTAGCATTTTTTCCCAAATAAGATTTGCTTTTGTTGTTTTATTTTAAATAAGATAAATAAACCGTGGAGAAATCAACCTAAAAAAAATTTTTTTTCAGAATTCATTTCAGGAAGCACACTTTTTAAAAAGCCATCTCTAAAATATAACACATGAAGAGTGCTAGGTTACCTATTAACACTGTTGTTCTCTCTCTCCCTCTTCCTCTCCCTCTCTCCCTCCCTTTCTCCTTTGTGATAGGGATGTTTAAAGGAGAGAGCAGAAAAGAGAGGGCTCAGTCTTGTGAAGGGGAGAAATCCCCTGATATGTAGCCCTGGCCAATTTCCATGGTGTAAGTTCTCCCAGTACAGCTGATTTCAAGTGACCAACATGATGTCACTGAACATAGATTTGAGAAAAGATGGGTGCCATCAGCTCTCACAAGTCAGTGCTGAGTGGTTGCAGTGTGCTCTTCCTATGACAATAAATAGCTAAATAATGGCATAGTACCAGCAGTCCCATTAACCAAGCAAATTCTGTTCTTTCTGTGAAGCTCTGTCTGATGGCAGTGTCATGCATCATGTAATTTTACAGGCTGGGGGACAACCCCCCTTTTGACACAAAAATTGAACTGTGTTTCTCTTCCTCACCTTTCAGAGACTCTTCATAATAATGAATTTATAAGCCTTGGCTGTACAGAACTCATCTTCTATTTCTCTCTTGGGGCTCCATCTTCTTATCAATAAGAGATGCTTTATTTCTTTTTATAGCCAAGATCCCCCTGAGAGGACCATTATGCTATAATATTATTTAATACTAGAGGCCTGGTGCACAAAATTTATGCAGGGAGGGGGGTGTCCCTCAGCCTGGCCTGCACCCTCTCCAATCTGGTACCCCCCTCACAATCCGGGACTGCTGGCTCCTAACCACTCACCTGCCTGCTGGCCTTCTCACCCCCAACTGCCCCCCTTTGCCAGCCTGATTGCCCCCAACTCCCCCCCTCCCCCGCCGGCCTAATCACCACCATCTGCCCTCCCCTCCTGGCCTGATAACCCCTAACCACCTCTGCCTCGGCCCCACCACCATGGCTTTATCTGAAAGGATGTCCAGAAGGTCTCTTGGAGGGTGTCCCAGTCTAATTAGCATATTACCCTTTTATTAGTATAGATCTTTGGGACTCCTTTTACCCAGTTCCCTAATTCATGAGGTTGAAGCCTTTGAGGCAAGTTCTTCAGGCCTTATTCAAGGTTGGAGAAAACACATTTCCTACTCAGGATCCCCCCTACACTCTGCAGTACTCTTTAGAACAGGGGTCCTCAAACTATGGCCCAAGGGCCACATGCAAATACAAAAATTGTATTTGTTCCCGTTTTGTTTTTTTACTTCAAAATAAGATATGTTCAGTGTGCATAGGAATTTGTTCATAGTTTTTTTTTAAACTATAGTCCAGCCCTCCAATGGTCTGAGGGACAGTGAACTGGCCCCCTGTTTAAAAAGTTTGAGGACCCCTGCTTTAGAATCAAGACAGATCACTGTTATTTGAGAATGTCAATTAACTATATCATAGTTTTAAGCTAATTTTTTTCCTAACCAGAGGCAATAATAAATAGGCTAGTATTCATATGCAGGAAATCTGGGTTATATATCTGGTTTTACCATTAACTACCTGTGTGATCTTGGCAGGTTGCCAAAGTCCTCTGGGTGATAGTTATAATATCTGAAGAATCAAGGAGTTGGAATAGATATTAATAATGATGGTTATCATTTTTAGAGGATTTAGTATGGCCCAGGTACCAAGTGATATGCTTTATATCTACTAAATCATTTCATTATCACCATAACTCCATAAAGTGGATTCTATTATTAGCTTCATTTTTCACATGGGTGAACTTAGGCTTAGAGTTTACATAAGGTGCTCTGGGACACACTGGTAGTATCAGGAGAGATGAGACTTGAAACCACAACCTCCAACTTTAAAATGTATTTCTTCAACCATATACTCTCTTGCTTCCCCATATAGATAGCCACAGAGGCCCATCTCTGTCTCAAGCTCTGTCACACTGGGGTGTTTACAGAAATAGGCAGCATGTGGGAACATGAGTATTTGCAGACATTCAAGGAACTAGAACTTGAAATATCTGGGTTTTATATGTTTTTAGATGCTATTTGAGGTCAGGGATCATTACTTAGCATCCCTGCACATCCTAGCTGGCGATTTAAAAGATCACTAAGTGCTGTATCTATTCAGAGCAAATATTTTGGAAAGAAATTTTCTTATTCACCTGATACCCTCTCTATATTAAAAAAAAAAAAAAATAGCAGGTGTCCCAGGCAGCATGTTAGGCATGCACAAAACCATTTAAAACTCACAACACTTATTCTATGGATAAATTAAGTGTGGAAATTTTAAGTCTACATCACAGAGCTAAGAAGTAGTAGGGCCAGAATTAAAACCTGGCTCCTCCAGTTACAGGGCTCACATCTAACCTCTGTATGAATGTGCCACACTGTGCAGCAGAATTACTTACATGTATTAGTTTAAAAAGCTTTTTAGAGTTTATAAAATGAATAACTGTGCTGTTCAAAGAGGTAACTGGTGGAGTGTACTGCATATCAGAGATCTCAATTCTTCCTCCTGTTTTCTCACTAACTTACTCAATGAACCTGGGAAGTCCACCGGCTTCATGGGTCTCAGCCTTCCATCCACTTTGTAACTGACCTCTGAAACCTATTCCAGGTTTAAATTAGTCACCACTCTCCGGTGGTTTATTTTACCACTGGGATGACCTGCACCCCCTACAAGATAAATTATCAAAGTGTAACAATTATATAATCCATGATACCATTTGGCCAAGACTTTTGGCAGAAGTCCTTCATCAACAGAGTTACATTAGCTCCAGAGGAGTTGGCACCTTCTTGGCAGATTTGGGATGCCCGCCTGTCATCCTTGCTCCATCCCACAGCAGGAGGCAGCAAGGGAGAGGGGAGGGCATTTCTGCAATAAGCCCCATGAGAGGATGACGGCACACTGGGTTCCCACTGAATGTTCTTTGTGTCAACCAGTCAAGCTGTAGTGAAGCCAGGCACAGAAGCCATGATTCTTAACTGTTTGCTAATCTAACATACTCTGCAACTATACTTCCTCTTTTTAATTGTATAAAGCATATTACATGATGTACCTAAATGGTGCACATCTTAAGATCTTAATGCACTGATGTATTTAGTTGTCAGCATTTCCTTGTCACCCTCCAGAGCTATTCCTAAATTGCTCATGGCAGATATAAGTGGCACAGATGACAAATAGGGGAAACTTTTGATGAATGAGCAAATTAAGGAAGGAACAGTTTAAGGGCAATAGAGTCATGAATTGAAATGCTGCACACACAGATGACGTCTCTATTAAAAATAACAGCACAATATTAGTATCATTGTTATTTAAGACAACTAGGAGTGATCACATTATGGGAGTTAATGAGTTGTGACAAAAAGGAAATTGCTCAGAGTTGTGTGAATTGATCCCAAATAGAGGTTAGCAAGAAGTGACACTTAGAATGTGAAATATGGATGATGGTCTATCAAGTTCCATGAACACAGACTCTTTTCCCTTGACATTGGGGTTCTGCTAGGAAAGACTTTGGGGAAATGTCCTGAGGGGAAGAGTACTCGGGGTCGTAGCCTCCAGAGCAGTGGTTCTCAACCTTCTGGCCCTTTAAATACAGTTCCTCATGTTGTGACCCAACCATAAAATTATTTTCGTTGCTACTTCGTAACTGTAATGTTGCTACTGTTATGAATCGTAATGTAAATATCTGATATGCAGTATAGTCTTAGGCGACCCCTGTGAAAGGGTCATTCAACCACCAAAGGGGTCACAACCCACAGGTTGAGAACCGCTGCTCCAGAGGAAATCTCCAGGCAATGATGCAGAATGAAGAAGCTAATAAAGGGGCTGGATGTGGAGAACATCAAAATATCCCTGGCTCACTGATCTCTGTGCTGTGGCTTTTTACACAAAATTACACTACGGTCTCTGCTACAATAGCAAACACTAAGAACCTGTAGGTATCCAAGTGTGTGAGGTGTTCTGTTGAACAGGCCTGAGTGTGTCAATTTTCTTACTTGCTAAGAATATGTTTCTCATTTCATATATGAAAGAAAAAAGAAATTATGTGGAATCAAAGGGCTTTCTCATGCTCATCAGCTTTTGCATTTATTGACGAGGTAACCATCTTGGGCAGAGTCAAGAGTAGCCCCAGGATTTCTGAGACGTAGGGTACCCACTAAATGCTCACTTAACAAATTGTAAGTATGGGTCTCTTGTGTCACTCTAGTTCTCTAAGAAGAATCCTAACTACCTATGCCTGTGACGTTCATTTGAACACCCTTTTCCTTGAGTGAATCTCAAGGCTTTTGAAACTCAAAAAGTCTGTGACTTGATGCTTACCTTCCTTCCTGGAAATTATGAAGGCACTGGAGTCACGTTAGGAAAACAACCTTCAGAATAAAAGTCAAAAGAAGAACCACATGTTGTGAATGGAGTCATTGCTCTTCCCCTTAGCATGAACATGTCTCGGGCCTTAAAACCCATGTTGAATTCATATGCATTAATATGTTACCTCTCAAGTAATGGGAAGAAACAAACAATATATTTCACTGGCACCACCAAGTATGGCAAAATCACTTCCCCTGCCTTCCTTCTCAGAGTCTTTTCAACTCATTTAACAACTAATGGTGTTATCAGGATGAAAATGGCACTTCTGATGATGGGGAGTGATCTCCATAATTGTGCATATTGACTAATTTAGTCTTCACAACACCTACACAGGGCAGGTAGTTCTGTCTCCTCCTTGGACATGGAAACTGAGGCACAGGAAAGTTTTGGTCCTTCCTCAGGGTCACAGAACTAGCAAGTAGCAGAGCTGGGATTTGAACCCAGGCAGTCTGGCTTCAGCATCCACTCTCCAGTGCCACACTAGACACTGGAGTATTACCAGTGATTTTCTCTCTGGCTTTTCCAGTGGCACACAAGTGTGCACATATAAGCCCTTTTTACTCTTGTCTAGTTTTTAAAGAGCCCTAATTTAAAAGAAGCCTCTTTCACTTGTCTTCTGGTTTAGAATTTTGGACAGAATATGCATCTCTGGGGAGCAAATGTGTTCTGCGTGGCAAAGGCCAAGAAAGCCATTCATTGGAAATGTTAAGTTCATACACAATCCCTTTGAGGTGATCAAAGTGGGCTTTACTTTCTAATCAACTGGCCTTTGATCATTCACACCAGGCAAAATTGAAACACCAGAAAATTGCCTTGTATGTACACAATAAGCAGGATTATATAACCAAAACTCCAGCATGTGGCCAATTTCATTTTGAATTCTCCACAACTATTTTGCAGTTTAGTCTGAGATCACACAAAATTGCTCTGTGCCCCAAGTACATGCTGAAACCTCCTCCTTTTCGTAGATTACACTCCATCTATGTTTTCTATTCTGTATAATAACTTATCTCATCTTGATTTTATCTAATCTAACTGTCAACGTCAGGGCTTGAGGTATAAGGGAAAAGGACACCCGAGAATTAGGAATTAAAACCTGTTGGCTAAAAACAGACAAATTAGTCACTGCGAAGGAAAGTCAGTCTTCCTGATCGCACCAATGGGAGCTTTTAATTCATGTTACTCGTATGGATCTCTGAGGACCCCTGGAGAATGGGGTATTTATTTGTGCAATGCCTATCACTGTCATGAATAGCGAGGTTCTTTGACTGGTCCACTGCTTCTCATTAGGCATTTTGGAACAAGCATCCAATACTCTAAGGATATTGGAACTGAAGACTGTAGCTGTGTAGCATGCACTCGTGAATTGTTGAGATGGAACAAAAGAAATGGAATGGACTTCAAAGCAAATTATGCTGGGAGCTAGGGATTAAATGCAAATGGTTTACACGCAGCCACTGGAAGCCCCGATTCTTATGTTCTAACAGATATTGAATAAAGAGACCTAGCTGTTTGGATGTGGGTTAAAAACATGTTAAAATATTTGGAGCACATTTTTACTAGTAGAATCTAACTGACCATTGCTCTGTGTACAACAGCAGCACCATTTAGCAGTTTGTCATTCAGCCACTTCCTTATTGTCAACTGTTATTTCCTAATACACTAAGCCCCTCTGGATGCTTCTCTGAGGACCCAGGGAAAGTCTCTATTGGAGTTTGTATCTTAGCTGCATTTAGAATGAGGTCATCTTGATGCAGAAAATGAGAATTAAAGTGAAAGATATAAGCTAGTAATTAAAGTTTGTTTGACTTCAAATCTCAGGCTCTTTCCACTATGCCATGGCCAAGATTAGCCCCCCATTTTTAAATCAATCAATCATAGTCTTTGACAGTGATCTCTAAACTTTATTGACTGTGCACTATTAAAATAATTTGAGTACAGAGTACCCAAAATATATAGTTTAAAATTTATATATATATATAGGGTTTATGTGTATATGTGTACTTGTGTGTATACATGAAATAACATATATGATATATACATTTTAAGGGTTGAGGTAATAAACAGAAGAGTTTTAGTAAGTTCTTCATGCAGCCTTAGGCATCATCTTATTAACTTTTTGAGATGTGCACGCTCCACTTTGGAGATCATGGGTCCATCTAAACCAATAGACATGGTCTTTGAACATGTTGAACATGCAAGTGAAAGTTTGATTCTCACATGATGCAGCACCTGGGCTTTCAAAAACTGAAACACAAAATATTAAATTGAGTCTGAATCCCCTTTCAGATGCTCTGGAGACAGCTAAGCTTGACAACGTGGGTTTCTCCTCCTGCTATGCCTCTCTGGAGAAAAGCATATAATTTAGGAAAGCTATAATGAAAGCAAAAAGTCCAACAACTATATCCTGTAGCCCTTTATGAGATTTGACTTTATTCATTAAAGGTGGCATGAACTAAGAATAGCCACACAAAGTGAAACAAAAAGGAGGCTGTAGAGCCTATTTCTCATCCTAGAAGGGAAGATGATGTTCATACCTAGAATGGCCATGATGACATTAACACAATGTGACCCTGGACTATCAGAGGAATACCAGCAGAAGGAAGGACCTAGGGCAGGAAACCCTAATTTCTAATCATAAATCTGCCATTGATTCCTTATGTGGTGTGGTGTTTTACCTCACTTGGCTGTGTGTGTGTGTGTGTGTGTGTGTGTGTGTCTATAAAGTGTAATATAAGCTAAAATTCTTTAAAAATTCAATGCAATGAAAAAAAGTTCAAATGTCAGACTTAATGCCCTTAGCTTAGGAATCTTGTCTAATCATTATTTACATCTTCTGCGGTACCTTCCACATTGCAAGCAGTTGGTAAATTTCTATTGAGCTGATTTTATTTAATGAAGCACCAGGGTTTATCAACACTGACAGGGCAACATAGAACACCAATCAGCATATGTAGTATGTGCCTGTTGTATGTGTAAAGCATGGGGGAGTAAATCCAGCTTGTATAAATCCATTTGGGAATAGATTGTGTGTGTAAGAAGGATATGTGTAGAGTGGAAATTAGATGGTAGAAAGAGGAAAAATAACACAGCTAAGAAGACTCAGGCAAATCCAATTCCAACCTGAGTAGGGGCTGGATCTTTGAGGTGCTGACATAGTCCCTCCACCACGCGCTATGGCTGCCTCCTGAGCCAGGCTGTGTGCACAGGGACTCAAGTGGGCAGGTAGATGAACAGAGCTCATGCAGGGAGTCCTCTATCAAGGTGAAAAAGGAGACTTTCCCAAACTCATTCCACAACCTTCATCCCCACACCCTGGCACTATTTTCATTTTGCCTCTGGGTAAGCATTCATGTTCTTTTTAATGTCATCTCACCCATTCAAAATGTTCATGATTTTTAAAAGGCATAGACCCCATTTGACTTGTCTCTGGACCCTGCTTTCCTCTGAGACTACCCTATTGCATCCCTTTCTGCAGAAAAATGATCTTCGTCTGCATTTCTACTCAATGCTATTTGCTTGGCATACACTGGCCCCTCTTTTAGTGAAAAGCTGGTAACATATATAATTCAAAATTTGTTGAAGAGACTTCTCCATGTTTTCCAGAGTGGTGAACTTAGGGGAATGGATTTGGGGGAATAATTGTTCTTTATTATATTACACAAAAACTCTGAGGATAAAGAAATGATTGATACATTTGACTGCATTAAAATTAAGAAAGTCTGTTCATCAAAAGATATTAAGCCAATTAACAGGCAAGCCATATTGTGGGAAAAGACATTTGCAATAACTATGTCCAACCAAAGACTTGTATCTAGAATATAAATTCAAATCTACAAATAAATCCGTAAGACTGTCATTCAATGAAAAATGGGCAAAAGACTGGAATAGACATTTTACAAAGACATTATCCAAATAGCCAATAAGTGTATAAAAAGGGCCCCCAGCTTAATGAGTCATCAAGGAGATGCAAACGAGAACCACAGTGAGATACACATTCACCAGAATTACGCAATGAATATGACAAAGATGATAATGTTCGGTGAAAACATGGAGCAACTAGAACCCTCATGCACTGCTCTGGGAGTGTAAGTTAGTACAGCAACATGGAGATCGGTTTGGCCTTATCTAATAAAGCCTGATGTACCTCAAGATACAGCAGCCCCACTACTAGGCATGGAAATGTGTATTTCTGCCCCGAAAAGCATGTGTAAGAATGTTTTCAGAAGTACTAGTTACCACATCCCCAAGCTGGAAACATCCTAAATGTTCCAACTGTAGAATGAGTGAAGAAATAGTAGGATAGTCACAAAAGGGACTAACAAGATTTAAAGCGGGCACCAACTCAACAAATGCAGCAAGTTGGAGACACTCTCACAAATACAAAATTGAAAGAAAGAAGCCTGAGAAGGACACACACTTTGTGACTGCATCTACATAACGTTTAAAATTAGACAAAACTATTCAAAGGTGATAAAAGTCAGGAGCCTTTTAAAAATGAATAAATAAAAGGAGGTGGGTGTGACCTGGGAGAGTGTGGAGGGGACTCCGGTGCTGTTAGTGCCCCACCCCTCCCTTATCCAGGTGGTGGTTACCTGGGAGCAGCTGACTTGGTGAAATTTCATCAAGCTGTCCATGGACAAGTTATGCATTTTTCTGTGTGTAACATTTCAACACAACTTTATTTTGTTTTAAAAATTGATGGAAAGCTAATGTGATGAATTAATGTGATGAAGCACTTTGATAAGTGCCTCACAGTGGCTGCACTGTGATATTTAGAAACTACGATATTCGCTGTCCTCCCAAAAAGCAATCAAAGATTGTTAGAAATTCTCAAAAACTAGAGTGTGTGATGCTGAAATGTTCCTGACGTGCGAATCTCATCCTTAAATGATCTGCAACCTTAAAGATGAAAGGGTAGGATGCCTCCATGACATGAGGGCAAACACACACACAGAGAGAGGCCTGAGCAGGTCGGTGTGGCAGGAGGATAATTAATTGGTCTGGTCCTAGGAAAGTCTTCTTCATCTCCAGTTCACGCAGAGATCAGCCCAGTTATGGACAGGACTTTGGGGAGAATTGTTCAAGGCACCAGTCCTCATCTGTTTGGATCCTAAAAGAATTTTCTGAATATAATGAGCCCCAGGGGGCTAGTAACCTTGTGTGTCAAGTGTCATACGGTGTGTCAGATATTATATAACCAGGGCCTACTTTTCATCAGCTTTGGAAGCTCAAAGTACATGGGCACCCACACAAAGAAAACACATTTATTATATCAAAGCCTTCATTGTAGTCATTTCATGAGGCCCATTTCCTCTGTGAAACTGCAAAGCAATTTCCTTGGGATACCATTTAAGATGATTCATCCCCATTTTCAAGGCATTTTCCCTATTTCTTACTGGAGACCTCAGCTTTCCGGCACAGAAGGCTGGTCTCCCTGTGCACGCTCTCCCGCTCATTTCCCCCTTTTGTTTGTTATATTTTCTTCTCAGCCTTCCTGATGGGGACCAAATTGTCTGAAATCTGTTGATGAATCATTTGTTCTCTGCATATCCTCCCCCAAAAGCCACACCACACAGTACATTTCTAGGTAATGTGCTTCCTTCATCACAGCCCACATGGTTACATTGATTTTAAGAGACTCCCTGATTCTGAAGTTCAAGTGGGTGGCTGCATAAGAGGATTTCTGGATTTGGTGGCAGTGCCAAGGAGTGGCTACGGGGGCCTTGATCATCTCTGTCATGTTTCCCCATGTTTTGATGAATAGTTGACACTCAGACATTTGTAAAGTACAAGGCATGGGGGCTTTTAAGTTCCCCAACACAGTCACACCCGTTTTAGAGATCATTTATGTAGGACTTCTGGGTTCTTCACTACGTCCAGGTTGACCAGGAATCCTCCCAATCTGGCACATTCATAAAATAAGCAACACTCCCATAACAGGAGTGTTAAAGAAGTAACCCAGAACATGATTCTGGAACAGGAGCGCATTTCCAACAGTCCCACTCCCCCTTTCTATGTTCTTTCTCCCTTCATACTATCTCTTTCCTTCCAAGTCCTTGATCATTCACATCCCTGATAACTACCCCGAAGGTGTTGTTTATCACCTCATGACCTTAGGTATAGAAAAAGGCTTCATTTATTGCTTCATTCATTTCACAAATATATACTCCTTAGCAACTGTGTGGCAGGTCGTGCTCTGCATGTTGGAAATACAATTGTAGGAAATATGAACCCTGTCCTTGTCCATAAATTTGGAGGAGAGTTGGCATTATCAAACCTCATAAAAAAATGCATAATTATAGATCTTCCAAGTGATATGAAATGGAGGGTATATGACAACGCCAAAGCCTGTTTTATTTTATTCAAAAAATGCCTTTATGGTATTTGTGATATGCCAGGGGCCATCTTAAGCTCTTTTCAAATATAAGCTAATTTAATATTCCTAGGAACATAGGAGGAAAGTACTATATTGATCCCATTTTCCAGATGAGAAAACTGAAGCACAGGGAAGTTAAGACACTTATGCTGACACAGCTCTAGGAGGTGTGGAGGCCCAGCTTCCTGGCTCTGGACACTGTGTTCTGAATATCGTCTTGCTGAAAAATGATGGGGATATTTACCTAATCATGGAGGTCAGGGAGGGCTTCCCTGAGGAGCTGACATGAGAAAGGAGAGTAGATGCTGAAAGTATCTGGGGGATAATTTGAGGTAAGCTTCGAGAGAATCAACTTTTGATAAATGAGAGTTAAATTATTTCCCCCCTCAATTTCAAACGATAGTGGACTTCTGACTGTTGTTGGAGAGAGTGCTTCTTTTCCAGTCTTTCTCCGTTCCATATGGAGGGGGTATCACTCATGCAACGCTTCTGGCCCTGCTCTAACACCTCACTCATTCTTGGAAAAGGAGAGTAATAGTCTGGGAAGTGAGTCAGAAAAGAAAAACTGGACTGACATTTCATTAGGAAATCCACTTACCCACAGATAGCAGCCACATTTTCCTATATGATTAGCTTTCCAAGTTATACGGAAATATTTAGAACTTGCATCTACCTAGTCTTGTCTTAATCAGTTTAAAACTCAAGTGGAGAAGAGATATATTACCTACAGGGGCCACTCAAAACCCAAGCCTGTCCTAAGGAACCACTGGGGAATGGTTCAAAAGAGCCCTTGATAAAGTCACAGCCCCACTGAACGTGTCCCTCAGTGTGTGATTGCAGGAACCAGAGAGCCCCACTGCATCCTGGAGCTAAGCCATTTCCCCAGGTAGAGCTTGGATATTGTTTTTACTGGACAGTCCTTTAATGCAGTAATGTAGGTCTTTCGGGAGACTGTAATTCCTCTCTTTTCCTAGTCCCCATAAAATCAATGTATCCATCTTCTTAAGTATATATACACCTCTTTTAGACTTATGTCTGCTAAAGTAAACCTAGGCCACTTACTCATTGATTTCCAAGGCTTATTAACGTGAGGTTTTGATCTGGAATTTGCTCTACTGATACTCAGATCTTTTGCAACTTGATTTGTCTCTTTATTGGCCTAGTTTCCAACTCATGGTTAGCCCTTCCTGCCTCCCCTCTGCTTTTTGGTTTCCTGGAATCCTCACCTCACCTCAGCTAAGCAATCACATTTAATTCTCTTTCCCTTACACTTTCACTCTTAAAGGAGAAATTATAACAATACTGGAGGCTTGATGCACGAAATTCATGCAAGAGTAAGCCTTCCTTCCTGTGGCTACTGGCACCAGGGCTTCCCTCTGGCCGCCGGCAGGCACCCTGGATCCAGGCTTTCCTCACAGTCCTGGCTTCATCCGGAAGGTCATTCAAAAGGACATCTGGTCTAATTAGCATATTACGCTTTTATTATTATAGATAATGTGAAATATATCACATGAACTTAATAACAAAAGGAAAACATAAATTAATACCTTGTATTGTCTCCACTCCTTAATAGTTCCACAATCTTTGAGAGTTATGCTAATCTATATGTAACCAGACCCCATGTTTGACTTCATAGAGTTTCTAGTAGATTCAGTAAACAGGCATCTGTCTGGCTGTTTATCCTTCATTTAAATGTTAGGTTATTGTGTTTTGGCTTTAAATGATGCTACTAATAGTGATTATCACATGTAATGACTACCAGTAGCAGAAAACAGAAGAGTTTGGGTTGATTGATTAATTGGTTAGTTGGTTGACTGGCTTTAACTACTAGTCCATGAAAAATATCTTGATTCTGCTACAAATTGGTATTGTTCATTGTGAAATACCCATTTGGGGTGCAGGGCACTACACAAAGCTGCTCAGACCTGGGGAACCTCCATTTCCCTCATGCACAATTCCCAAAACCCACCAGAGGGGCCGTGGTCCCTGTTCTCCTTGCTCTTTTCATTGGAATCCAATAATTTCATATCCCTCTCTGTTTGCTTAAGTAAAACTACAGTTATATCCAAAACCTCATATAAACACAGGCATGGCACTATACCCAGTGTTTCAAAAAGGAACCAACAAGAACAAATATATCTAATACCTGTGGCCACAAACTGCATTTATACAGCAAACAGCAATACCAATTAAAATGGCAAAGATGACAAGAAAGTCATTCTTCTTGCTTACAGCCTGAATGCTGAATCCAGTAATTCCTTTCCTTCTTGATAGCCTGTTTCCAAGGTAAAGCATTTGTCTCCGAACCTAGCTGCAGAGGCTGAGGAGATTCAAGTCCTTGGTTTTGTTTTAGGAGCTCAGTTGCATCATAGGACCAGTATGTTTTCTGCTTGCTTCTTGGATAAAAGTGATCACTGTCCTTTGTGCCACCTTTTACCTATTACACAACCTTGAACAAGTCATTTCTTCATCTGGTCTTCCTCAACTGTGCATATGAACACTGGGTCCAATGAAAGTTTTCTCATGTTCAGGGGTTTGGCGATGTCTAATGGAAAGATGTTGAGTAAACTAAGATACAGTAGTACTAGTGAAGTGTCTCTATTTCCCTTCTGCTCCAAACCAGCAATGCCATCTTGAGAAAGAATAACCCACACAGTGGTTCTTTATTTCACCACGGAGAGATGAAAAGAGTGAAATTAAGTACAACATTAACATTAGGATCTTCTGTTTAGAGCAGTTTCAGTTGCTTTCAAGAGCAGAGCTATGAAGTAGGTAGCATCTCGCTGCACTTCCTGACGGTGACAAAGGGGTGGAGCCAGCAAGGGGCACACTGGAATGAACACTCCTTAATGTGCCAGAGCAGTCTGTAGGAACCCCAGGCAGAACGTGTCCTGAGGGAAGACATTTAGTGTTGTCTTCATTACAAGAACAAGCTTTTACGATAGTGATAATACTGTAGGAGCCGAACTCATTGCAGTCTAAATATAGGATGAACACAAATGGCAAATAAAGAAAATGGAGAAAGTCTTGTAAGAACAATAGATTGTTTGCAAAGCTAACATAAAGACACATCTGTGTTTCCCAGGTTTGACAAACTCTGTAGCCAATTTACAGAGCCATTGAACTTTTAGTGGCTGAATCCAAACCTAGGCTTTTTCAGACTCATTTTCAATTACTTTATGCAGGCAGGCTTTCTTTTGTTCCTTAACAATATCAGCTCCTATGGTATTGGGACATTTAGAATGTACTTGAAAATCCCCATCACCCACACGTAGGGAGACATTCTACAGCCAGGAGGACATGACCAGCGAGCTGACACTCCAAGCACAGACGTGCTCTGAGGTTTCTTCCAGCACTCACCTGATGCCTCAGCTTTAGCCTCTGTACTTTAAAACAGGCCTAACATCTGCACTTTCCTTTCATTTGTCTAAATTAGATCAAGTGCAGCCATTTAAAATAGCACTGACCCTCAGGGGCACTGCATGAGATAAAAAGATTACCATCTGTATGTTTAACTTTTAAAAAATGTATCCTTATTGTTGAAAGTATTACAGATGCCCCCCTTTTAACTTTTAATGACATTCTGGCATCAAAGTGGATTAAATCCAGTTTACTCAGGACCTCAACAAAAATCTAGAAATGTCCTGGGTAATAATGACACTCCTAAGACACACACACACACACACACACACACACACACACACACATACACACACTGCACTTTTCTCTATCACACAGTCTCACACACAGTCACACTCCCATTGACCACATTGACATTTGTCTAAACAATGAGATTAGCTATAAATTCTATATATCAAAGAACACTTTGCCAGTGACTGTATTGAACTCACTTTTCAAATGGCTTGAGGACTTTTTTCTCCATATACTTCAAGGTTTTTAACACATACAGAAGCAGAGAAAGTTGTCACCCCAAAATAGGTTCTTGCTATTTCATAAACATCATAGTGAATATTAACAACTTGTCAGAAAGATATTAATGATGATTTGAGGATTGTTTTACACATGTAATTCAATCTGACAATCCTTTCATAGAGAAAGCAAGTCTGAAGAAAAATGAACTACTTTTTAACCATTATTTTTATTTTTCGTTTATAATTTTTGGATACTGGCTTCAAAATTGACTGTCCCTTGTCCTGTGTAGATGGCAAGATGGATGAAAGAGATTGGATTGTTATGAAAGTCTTAAGAGTTTAGAAACACGGGTATAAAGGGGAAATAGAACACGTGGCACAATGAATCTATTTCCTTACCTAAGGAGAGGAGAAAACCTCCCTGTCCTTAGGCAATGAGGTATCAGGGCCCACTACCATGCCTGGTATTCTTTAGGTCCCAGTAAATGTTTGTTTCTGCACAATTAGGACCGGTCAAGGCAAAATAATGCATAGATATAAACCACTGAACAATCAATTTCATCCTTAAATGACCTGAAGCTCACTGTATAGTAGGTTGGATATTTTTGAGATGCTAAAAGTATCTCATGTGCTGGAGTCAATTTTGCCGACATTTACCCATCTCTCTATGGTATTTCTATAAAAGTGCCTGATTATTAAAGTCCACCAATCCCTGCTCTCCACAGAAAAACAGGCATTTCTAAAACAGCTCACACACACACACACACACACACACACACCGTATTATTCACACTTACAGTCAGGTACACTAGTTCTTGGCCAGGGAGTAGCAATCAGCAATTGGGCCAGGTTTCCAGCCTGGGTGAAATGGCTCTCACCAATCACCTCATCATGCCGGCTCTGGAATTCCCCAATCCAGCTATGATCAATGGACGCCAACCATGTCATCTTTATTTCTAATCCTCTCATCCACCTTGCTTTCTTGAGTATCCTACTCGGATTGGCCAATTTTTTATCTACAACACAAAGAACTTTAAGTATATATATATATATATATATATATATATATATATATATATATTTTTTTTTTTTTCTCTCTTTCTAGGAATCATAAACTTAGATTTTTTTTTCCTCGTGGTTTACTTGAGACCCTCAGTGCAGCGTCTCTCTGAAAGGAAAGGGCTGCAGCTCATGGCATGAGGCCTCGTCTTTGAAGGTGAGTGGGGAATAATGGGGAGGCCCCCAAAAGAAGGGTGGAGATGGCTGGTTACTAGAGGTGCATAACAATAGCAATAACTTTTTAAAAACTGAGCCCCCTTTAGATCGATGCGCACTGTTTTTTCTTCTGGGAGCCATTCGGAGCATTTATCTTGTAGGTCTCATGACATTTCTGGTAAGCTGAAGTCTCAGCAAGAAGAAATATGGAGCTGACAGAAGGAATATAGATGTGCAGAGCACGCCAGTGAATTTTCCCAAAGACAGTACACATAGGAGACTCTGGCTATGAGCCTCCAGGTCGTGACCTTCATCTTCTCATCCACCCACTGCTCCTACCTCTACTACCTCTACTGAACAGCTCCCCACTTGGTGCTTCCATCACCTTAAATCCCAAATGGAACTAATAGAGCTTTCTCATTAATATGCACACCATCCTGTGCTCAAGCATTAACAGTGACTTAGGAGGTGCTGTCTCTCATTTATTGCTTTAGTTGATCATCATTGTTACATAGTCTCCTCCCTGCTGAGTCTGTGATCTTGGCTTCTCCAGGATGTGTCATGATGTAATCTCCAGGGTGGCAGTGCCCAGGGACCATTGCTAGAACTGAAGATGTAAAACCTGAAGGCTAAACTGAACAGCAACAAAAACCTTCAAGTCATCCTGGGATGTTTAAGGCTAACCCAACTCATACTACTCATAAAATATAAATCAGAAAGTGTGTTTATAAATTTAAAAGGATATCCAAATATTGAAATTTTGTGTCCATTTGGTATTCCCGGGATTTCTGGCTTGTCTTTGCAGTGTTTTCTACCATTATCTGACGGTGGTTACAGTACAGAGCCAAAGTTTTTATTGTTTCGGTAACATAAAGTGCTCAAGGAAACTTACAAGGAGGCAGTGACATCAGTGAGGAGCATAAACTGCAATGGAATCCCTCATTCGCCACCTTTCAAACCACACAGAGTTTGACACTCATAGTTGCTGTGTCTCCCCCAAAGACATGATGTTTTCCTTTGTAACAGTCAAGCAGCTTTAGTATTATCCTATTTTCTAAGGAATAATCATCGATTTTTAATGCATGTGCCATAAAAATATTAAATATGTATATACCCATGCTGGGACTTTGAGCCATTTTTTCTTTCTCTCAAAAAAATGGAACAAAATAATAAATGATTCATTCCACTGAGGAGTTAGCTATAAACATATCACTAAATGTCCTGATTTTTCACTTCAACAACATTGGGATAGTTGGTGATAATGAATTATTAAAGGTGCCTGGGTCAGGAAAATGTCAATGCCTCTTTCCTGAAGTGACATTATTTCTGCTCCGAATAGGATTGTCAGAAGATGGCTGAAAGAACCATGAGAGTTAAGGAAAACATCATTTAATTTTGTTAATGTCAAACGTTTCTTAAAAATCAAGTGGTGAGTTTCTAAAGGGTGTTTGTGAGAAAGTGTCACAGTATTTGTAAGGATAAAAAAAATGTTAGCAAGTGCTAATTAGAGGGAACTTAGGGATGTATTGAAGAAAACAAAGGTTTGTTTCTATAACAACTTGCTTCCAAATTAAGAACAAATGAAATATTAAACAGAACTACCGTGGGCTAGAAAGCAACAATGCAGCATCAAGGTTGGTTGCAAATTTACTCTCTGAAGATCTTGAAGATGAGCACCACGGATAGGATTCAATCCATCAAAGATTATTATGCAATGACAACATTGTTCCATTACTGTATACATTGCTCAGATGACAGGTGGGATGCCTGCCCTAGGAGAGTTTGAGGTCCTCCTGGGAAAGTCAACTATGTACTTAAAACAACTGGGGCAAAATCAACTGCTGCACTGCAGGTCCAGAAAATAAAATACATGTGATAAGAGTGAATGGAAGAGGAAGAACATTACAGGTGAGAGTGAACTAGGAGTACAGCTGGTCCTGGAATTGAAATGGGAAGGATAGGTTACATTTGAGAAGGAAAAAGGAAAACATAACATTTTTTTAATTGTGGTAAGACAAACAAACATAAAATGTCTCATCTTCACCATTTTTAAGCATATGATAAAGTTGTGTTAACTATATGAATTTTGTTGTGCAAAGACCTCCAGAAATGTCCATCTTGCAGAACCTGAAACTCCACAACCACTGAACAACTCCCCTCTCCCCCTCCTCCCAGAGCCTGGCCGGAGTGACTGGACCAGCGGATTCTGAGACTGGTAAGACGGTAGGGAAACACAAACTCACAAAGCTCCAGGAAGCAGCAGAAACATAAACATCCTGTGCAGCAAGCATTTAATGAGCCACAGCAGTTCTCTGGTAAGATACAGAATGGTGAAAGCAATATACTAAAAAAATCAGTTTATGAATTCATGTATAAAATGCATGTTAAAATAATGACAATAGCCCTAACTGATTTGGCTCAGTGTATAGAGCTTCGGCCTGCGGACTGAAAAGTCCTAGGTTCGATTCCGGTCAAGGGCATGTACCTTGGTTGCGGGCACATCCCCAGTAGGAGGTGTGCAGGAGGCAGCTGATCCATGTTTCTCTCTCATTGATATTTCTGACTCTATCCCTCTCTCTTCCTCTCTGTAAAAAATCAATAAACTATATTAAAAAAATAAAAAATAATGATGATAAAAGAGGATCAGGTCTAAGCCTACATGAAACAAATTTGCTAAATACAAAGTAAATACAGGCCCAAGCCAGAGCGTACCCAGTAGCCCATGTCAACACCTGTCTGAGAGTCATGCACATAAAGTAGAACTGACCAGCATTCTCCTTTCCCCATAGACCAGTGGTTCCCAACCCTTTTTTGGCCACACCCCACCCTAAGCATCTCTAAAGTCCCGATGCCTTTCCTGTGACATATAATTCTTAGTACTCAAAAAGTCAACTCCTATTCATGTGGAGGAAGCCTAAAAGGTCATTAACTTGGCCTAAACAAGCTCCCAAAGAACATGGCATCCATGAAAGAGAAAAATAAAAGAACGAAAGGACAGTTGAAGTACTGAGGAAGAACTCACTAAGAAATTGTTAAAATAATAATGCGAAGTGATATGAAAAAATAGCAAATAAAGTTTCAAAACATATAATAGAGAACTGAAATGCATAACTATGTCACAATATATATGTATATACTGTATATGAGGCCCCTAGAACCATAAGAAATGCAAAATTCACTGTTTATAACTCTTCTCAAATTGACCCCCTTAAAAATCAAATTTTCCCCCCTGTGGGGTGTGTGCCCCATGTTGGGAACCACCGCCATAGATACTCAGCAGACCTGCCCCCTGGGGTCCTAAGTGGATCCCCTCATCCTCTGGACAAGCAGCCGTTCCTGTTCACTGGACTCCTCAACAATCCCAAGTAGGTCATGGGGTGCACTGTGCACAGCTGAAATCACATCCCAACAGCTCTAGTTTTGTCTTCCTTATTACTGAACTGCCCAAAAGGAAGTGATAGCTTTTTTCTTTTTAACTCATTACTCAAAATAATCCTTGATGTGCCATCTACTATCATGATTGCAGCTAACCAAAAACAGAATAGTGATCTCTTATTTTATAGTGGAATTGGAAAGGATGTTTGAACAGATAGGGCTGATCACATGTGTTTTTCTCTTCTCCCAACCTACCGCCACTGAAATTGAAGGAGATAAATGATAAGGGTATTCATTCATAGGAAAGGGAGATTATAAATAGATAGCACAGGGAAAAAGAAGTAGCCATACATTTTTGGAAGACATCAAGTAGATAGTAATGGCATAAGGCTTGGTAGTGCAGAGTTAAATGCCTGCAAAGGGGAGACATCTATGAGAAGTGACACATTTCTCCTTACAGAACTGTTGAGGGGGACAGTCCTAACAGGGAAGGGCGGGGTTAAGCATACAGCTTAAAAGAGTAGGACTTGTTTCAAATCTGCACATAGCACATGACATGCCCTCAGTACTGCTCAGTCTGGCCCCTGAAGCCTAGAGATCATCCTTCTTCTCTCCCCAGCAGGAGATAAGAGGGTTACTGTTTGAATAAATTGAATTTCACATGCTCTGAACTCAGAGACACCAGGCAGAGCAGAAGGCAGTATCAGATAGGCTGGAAAGAGAAGAAATAAGTGAGGCTCCACCTTGAACTTTAGAACTCCAGCCTGAGTTACTCGGATTGGTTGCTCCCAGACACCTGGGGCCAGAAATAGTGGTCTGTAGAGAAACTGGGGGCTTCGGGAACACACCTGTCCTGCATGCTATTCAACAAGGACACGTTCCACCTCAACTAGGGACTAAGTAAAGAAAGAGAGGAAAAAAGGGAACACGAGGAGAACCAAGATGGCGGCATAGGTTAACGCCGGAGTTTGCTGCTTTGAACTACTTCAAAAGTGAAACTAAAAGACGGAACGGACATCACCCAAAACCACTGGAACGCTGGCTGAGTGGAAGTCCTACAACTAGGAGGAAAGAGAAACGCATACAGACACTCAGAGGAGGCGCAGTGCTGAAGTCAAATTCTGAGGTGCGGAGTGCGAGGAGCGGGCTGGCGGCGGAGGGCGCGGTTGGCGTTTTCAATCGGGAGTCTTTAGGGACCCAGACTCAAACAGGAGAAGCGCGATGGTCTGGTTTCGGTCAGAGCGAGTGCAGCTTTCTCTCCGAGCTTTGCAGCGGGTGCTGGGACTCAGAGAGGCAGAGCCCCTGGGGACAGGACTGAGAGCCGCCATAACTGCTCTCTCTGGCCCACCCTGTTGATCCTGTGTGACCCGCCCCGCCCAAGCCCTGCACACAGGCATTTGCCGGATAGCCTCAGGCAAAGGCTAGATTAGCACCTCCCTAGAGGACAGAAGTTCTCTCACTGCTGACACAGCTGATTCTCATAGCCACTTGGCCTGGAGGTCAAACCCTCCCTGGAATTAGCTACAACAATCAAGATTTAACTATAAGACCACGAACAAAGACCACTAGGGGGTGCACCAAGGAAGCATAACAAAATGCGGAGACAAAGAAACAGGACAAAATTGTCAATGGAAGATCTAGAGTTCAGAACCACACTTTTAAGGTCTCTCAAGAACTGTTTAGAAGCCGCCGATAAACTTAATGAGATCTACAAGAAAACTAATGAGACCCTCGATGTTATATTGGGGAACCAACTAGAAATTAAGCATATACTGACTGAAATAAAGAATATTATACAGACTCCCGACAGCAGAACAGAGGAGCGCAAGAATCAAGTCAATGATTTGAAATGCGAGGAAGGAAAAAACACCCAACCGGAAAAGCAAAATGAAAAAAGAATCCAAAAATGCGAGGATAGTGTAAGGAGCCTCTGGGACAGCTTCAAGCGTACCAACATCAGAATTATAGGGGTGCCAGAAGATGAGAGAGAGCAAGATATTGAAAACCTATTTGAAGAAATAATGACAGAAAACTTCCCTCACCTGGTGAAAGAAATGGACTTACAGGTCCAAGAAGCGCGGAGAACCCCAAACAAAAGGAATCCAAAGAGGACCGCACCAAGACACATCATAATTAAAATGCCAAGAGCAAAAGATAAAGAGAGAATCTTAAAAACAGCAAGAGAAAGAAACTCAGTTACCTACAAGGGAATACCCATACGACTGTCAGCTGATTTCTCAACAGAAACTTTGCAGGCCAGAAGGGAGTGGCAAGAAATATTCAAAGTGATGAATACCAAGAACCTACAACCAAGATTACTTTATCCAGCAAAGCTATCATTCAGAATTGAAGGTCAGATAAAGAGCTTCACAGATAAGGAAAAGCTAAAGGAGTTCATCACCACCAAACCAGGATTATATGAAATGCTGAAAGGTATCCTTTAAGAAGAGGAAGAGGAAGAAAAAGGTAAAGATACAAATTATGAACAACAAATATGCATCTATCAACAAGTGAATCTAAGAATCAAGTGGATAAATAATCCGATGAACAGAATGAACTGGTGATTATAATAGAATCAGGGACATAGAAAGGGAATGGACTGACTATTCTTGAGGGGGAAAGGGGTGTGGGAGATGCGGGAAGAGACTGGACAAAAATCGTGCACCTATGGATGAGGACAGTGGGTGGGGAGTGAGGGCGGATGGTGGGGCGGGAACTGGGAGGAGGGGAGTTATGGGGGAAAAAAAGAGGAACAAATGTAATAATCTGAACAATAAAGATTTAATAAAAAAAAAAAAAAGAAAGAAAAGAAAGAGAAAAGCATGGGATGGAGGAAACAGGACCCCAGGATGGCAGCTCAGGACAGTCCCAGGAGTCGGCTCTGTGCCAGGCTTCAATACCAAAGTGGAGCAGAAGAATGGGAATCTTGGAAGACCTCTCCTGTGGGGAGGAGTGGGTCAGATGGAGGGGGTGGGATGCAGCATGGAGCTGATGGATTGTTTGGAGCTGTGTTTGAGCATTTGGCAAGATTATTAGTAGGCATATGCCAAATGTGTTAGAACATCTGGAAAGAGTTAGTGATAAGTACATAAAAAAACTAAGCCAATGGAAAAATGAGACAATAATTCCAAGAATAACAAAAAAAGTAGTGTAAGATAGGAAATGTAATCAAATTATGCTGCTTGCTCATTAGTTAAAATCCTTGCATAGTGTTATTTAATTGATTGTCATAGCCAAAATTTGACATATAGCACTAATGAGAAGATAGGGGAAGAGGAAGAAAAATGGGGCTGGTGATGGTGTCAGAGTGCTACATTCTCAAATATTAAAAAAGCCAACAGATGTTATCTAAAATGATAAATGAATGAATAGTGATGTAGGTCTGTAATTTGAAAAATATAGAAACATATAGAGGAAATACAAAAACACTGAAAGTTACTTCCTCTAGAGGGGAAATGAGGTGAGGAAGAGAAGGGAAGGAGAGAGCTGTGTCTCAGATGATTTCAGTGCCTGAGATATCCCCTTGACCTTCACCTTTCCTGCACATACAGGTGACTTGCTTTTCTGCCAGTCACTGCAACTGAGGGCTTTCTCCAGATGGAAAGCGGGAGGTGTGCCACTCCCGGTGAACCTCAGAAAAGCAATGGATGGGGATTGGAAGACAAATATTCTAACTCCTTCATCCCTTGAGTGGCTCAACTCTGAGCTTTGTCCTGCACCATCCCCCAGCTGCCAGGTGAGGTTAAGTCCCATCCAGTTGCTGTGCTGTCCTGTTTCATGCTCCCTGAACTGGCTCCCCTCCTTTCCCATATCCCACTTCTCTACCAGTGCTTCCTGGAGTCACCTCCCAATGAAACCATTTGCACTTCGATCTGTGTTTTAGTCTCTGCTTCTTGCGCACCCTACCACAAGCCATTTTTCGATATGAGCCTTTCAGAACTATGAGTATTTGATTCCTGCAATGATGTACAGATATTGCCTGGATAAAAATAAAATTTAGTGTAAGCATGGATTATCTTCTGCAATCTTACCATGTTGTATCTCTTATAATATTAGCTATTTATTTATAACCCAAGTGAATCTGCAATATATTTGTAATACGATTATAGGTTCAGTTAATGTCAAGCATGAGAATTTACTATTGGAATTAAAATAATCCCAAATACATATGACTTGGAAGTGCTGCCTTCTGAGAAAGTATCTGAATAAGTATCCAGAAGGCATGGGCTCGTTCCTGCTCAGCAGGCTAGCCTTTCTTTGCAGTAAGTCTTCAGTTGAACAATACGTTTTCTATGATTTCTTTGTTTCCACATTTGTTCCTCTGAAGCACTAATATTTGTTAGCATGCTGATTTGTTTTTCCTCCATAGATTTTGGTAAGCGTCAACTAAATTTGACAGAATATTGATTTCACTGCTTGTAGAAGTGTTACTGTTCAGGGATTTTTACCAGGGGCCGAACGACTATGAGTTAATAAGGATTTATTACTCCCATGACTTCCATCTTTCTACATAATGGTACTGTAGTTACTTTCTAAAAATCTCTAAGGTTTTTAGTCTGATATTTTTAAATTTTTCACCAATCCACTATCAGAACATCATCATGTGTTTACTTTCCCAATCCTAGAGTTAACAACTCTTGGCCTACCTTGCTAATAGCTTCATGGCTCAGAATATAATGAAAATGGCATTAGCTCGCACATAACCACTACCCAAAAGATACACCAGGCACATCAAAGGCTGAGAGTAGTGTCCAGGAGTCTGTGGGCCAGAAGAAACTCAGGTTCATGAAAAATAACAAGAACAAAGACTAAAAGGCACATTAAAAAATAAATGCCGAAGAATAAACCCGACCAGAAATAAATAGGCCCAGTGCTTAGGAAAATTAACGTGATGTCAACAACTGGCAGAGAGAAGGAAGATCTACTCAACTCCTAATTTTTTTGTTTTCACATTAAAAACACGGGCAAGCATTGTTAAAAAGGAGAGTAGGGCCAACATAGGAGGTAGACATGCTACATTCTTTCACTGAATTCAAATCACTTGGCTGCTACAGTGAAGAGCTGAAGTTAGTAAATAAACTCACGATTTGGTCCCAGAAGTCTTGCCATAATTAGAAGGGAATGGGAGAGGACAGAAACATATGGCAGGCAAATGTTATCCCCACCTTTTCAAAAGAAGCAAAGGTAAATTTTAGAACAGGTAAATGGATAAGTGAGGTGTGCTCTAGAGAACTTCTAGGACAGAGCTTCTGACCAACAATTTTGACTATCACCAATTCATACAAGTTGGTTAGGAATCTGTCTGACCAGGGAAGTGTCAGAAGCTGGTGCATCTTTATTTCCTCCAGGCATTCAGAAAGTCTCTTATTATATCTTTGTTAATGAGTCTGAGAAATGAGTGTTGGCTGATAGCAGGATAGATGACCCTGAAGCTGTTGAACAAACGGGTGTGCACAAGGGGCATGATTAATCAAAGTTAACCTTTCAAGAGGCAGTTAATGGTGCAGTAAATAATCCTGATGAAGAACTTGGGTTTTGGATGTGGGCCTGCAGCCACCACTGGATGTAAGCTACCTACCCTCCCTTCCTGAGCCTCAGTTTCTTGATCTGTATATACATGCGCATGATAATACTAACATCCCAGGGCTGGGGCACAATGAGGGAGTTTTGTCTGAGGGCTTTAGTGCACTCAAGTAAATGCCCATAAGAGATCCTCTCTGTCCTGTGGGTTTCCATCTTTGTGGGGTTAAAGAAAATGGGCTCATTGGCTCATGATTTGATTTCATCTCCTTATCTGGGAGGAATCTAGAGTCAAGAGCCTCAACCTCACACAGGTCACCTCAAAACATGCCCTCTGTAATACAGTGGCCATTCCACAGCTGTCTCCTGGTCTTCACCCCTTTGCTCAGTATTTTCATTTGCTGATGAGGAGTGAATTTATTATTTTTCAAATTGCGGTAAAAAAGATACAACATAAAGTTTAACATCTTAGCCATTTGTAAGTGTACAGTACTGTTAAGAATATGCACGTTGTCCTACATCTTAAGTCCTTAAAGAGCCTCTAATTCACAATAATTGCTCAAAATGTGTTTGCAATTTCATAGTGAAACTCACCTTGGCAGTTCCAGAAAAGCCATCCCCTTCCCTTGGCCTCAGCCAGGTCTTTTCCACTGTTTGCCCAACGGTGTCCAAATCCTGCGCCCTGCTTACCTGTCCTCCATCAACACCTGTTCTCAGGAGAGAAGTGAGTGGCCAGTCATTTCCACTGAAGAGGAGTTTGCCACGTGGTGGCGTTTGCCTTTGAAGTGTTATCAGTCATTGTGGAACATGAGGCTTCACCCACTGCCACACCAATGAGCACAACGGGAATCATTTAGGGAAGTGGAGGCTGGGTCCCAAATCATCTGAAAACACTCTCTGTGGGCAGTGTGGGCCGCTGTGATCTGTTGCAGCCACTGTCTGTCTGTGACTGTGTCCCTCGTCCTTAAACAGCCCTGGGCAGAGCCCGGTCACAAGTCAGCGCCTGCCTGTGCCTTAGAGCGCAGTCCCTGAGAGCCGAGGCATGGCTCTCTTAAAAAGAGCGACCGTGTGATATCCACTTACATGAAACCGCAGAGTAGCAGGGAAGGTTTCTTTTAACAAACTCTGTCTGATACTGCTTGTCATACAATGGCTTAATAGTTAATCAGAGGAAGGACAGCTACATTTAAATGAAGTGGATGGAAAATCGATGCTTAAATGTATGTCACCACTTTTGAGAATAAAATGGGCTTTGACAGCCCAGCTACATATGAAAAGCTGTGTTGCAGACATGAATCCATTCAGAACTATTCCCTCCTGCTTTTCTCACATGTTCCCTATTTGTCACACAGATGGGAAAGTCCAGCCCATGATTTTTTTTTTTTAAATCAAAAATTGAAAGTAAAAGATTGATGTGTTTTTGATGGGTAATAATATCTTTGTCTTTTCAAATAAAAAAAAATAGCAATGCTCTTTTCCCAACCTCCCTATTCCTTTTCTCTTTAAACCATTAAAGCAAACGGGAAATGGTGAAGCTCAAGAAACACACCTGTTAGGAGAATATTCCCAGCCCCTTCTGGGGAGCACACTTAGGATTCATCTGGCACCACCTGCAACATAGCGCCTTCAGGGTTCAGTGGATGTCAGGATGTATCATCCCTTGAGATAAACATTGACCTCCTCATTGCTACAGTCAGTATGGACTGTGCTTCTCACTTCAGTAAATCTCGCTATCCACCCAAATGAGAATTCAGTACCTGCATGGCTAAATGAGCTCTAACCCCACTTTGCCTTTTTTGGAAAGGGGGAGCTGGCTAGCAGACAAATTCTAGACAGACTCATTCAGTGAGTATAGTTTGCATGGGGCATTACCCCATCGACTTTTTCAAGCCCTTGCCTCTTCTAGGGGTTGTCTATTTACGCGAATTCTCTCCTTGATCAAGGAGAACCATCTCTGCTTAGGACCTCCCTACCCTGCTCATCACTGATGATGCAGCATGTGCTGGCTGGGTATACTGGAAAGGCCTCAGGTTGCTTAAACAGGTAGTGGCTGGCTGTTGCTTAAAGGAACTCTTCTTGACATAATTTACTGCCGAAAAAAATGCATTTGTAACTGGAATTTTGTGTAAATGGGCACAGTCACAAGGAGCTGTTTTGAGAAGAATGTATATGTTGCACTCTATTGTAGGGGTTGAACTCCAAAGAGTACCAGCTAGTTCTTAAACTCTAGCTCATCCTCTAAACTCTGAGAGAGAGAGAGAGAGAGAGAGAGAGAGAGAGAGAGAGAGAGAGAGAAAGAGAGAGAGAGAGAGAGAGAGAGAGAGAGAGAGAGAGAGAGAGAAATTTTGCATTCCTGAATAAGTCCTTACAATTCTGCGTGCATCTTCTCTTAGGGCGTTAAGGACACTCCTTCACGGATGGTCCTCATCTTCCATGTTCAGAATTATAAAATGGGGACAGAAGAGGTGGGCAAGGTGAGGAAAAGGGCAATTAGAACGACCCCAGGGAACATGCAACAGACTTTTTAAATGTTTGTGAAATAAATAAAATACACAAACAATTGTGGGCTTAGGGACTATTGGCGCGTTTCCAGATAGATATTGGTGTAACGGGGCATAGTGGTCTTCTACATGCCCCACTGGGCGGGAGACAGACTTTCCCCAGACATCCTTGATAGTGCTCTGACCCTGGCTCTGGGAATTAATTTCTGTCCCATGAGTTTGGCTTGGAAGGTTCTCTAAAGTTAGGTTCATTTGAAGTTTGGTTTTCAGTGTGCATATTTATACTTGTCTGTCAAAGAAGTCCCTAGACCTCACTTTTTTCTCTTAATTATTGCTTTTCCTTATATTGATTTCTCTTCCCTAAACCTACATATACACTATGAAAAATTTTCAGAGCTCAGTGATTTGCTAAATCATAGATTGCTAGAGAGAAAGCACTAGAGCTGACTCATTCATTTTGGTCAATGTACAGATAAAATTGGAGCCTTTAAAGCCAACAAGCATGAATACATTTATGTTCTATTACCCACACCTTCAGCTGGATAGAAAGGGGTCCCGCAAGTCATAAAATGCTGGAATTTCAGCAGAAAGCCTCCAAGCAGGACATTTTGAAATAGCTAACACTGGTGAGAACAGGCAAAAGACGAATCAAGTTTTAAATTTGGTGTGCAATTTGACATCGCCAATTACCCTAAGTGCACACCATATTTTTCTTCCTCTCTTTACATATTATCTGTTCCTTAATAAAAAAAAAAATATTCACTTTTTGGATAGGAGAGTCAAAGAAATTATTTTGGAAGGTCAATAGTATTGATCTAGGATCCACTCATTTTACGGTGCCTTAAAAGGAAACCTGTAGTTGGTTATAAATCTGGCACAGATGGTGAGTCCCGGGAAGGAAGGAAACACTTCTGTCTCCACCTAGATTCCCAGCATCTGGTCGTGGTGTTGGAAGCTTACATTATTTAACATGTATTTAAAAATACGCTTCAGTGGCCTCAGATACAGTGGGTAAAGGAAATCTGTAACTGAGTTTTGAATTCTATTGGACCATATCTCAAAATAACTCCAAACAGTCCAGCATCTACAGAGAATAAAAGCTACGTGCCTGTGTTTGCTGTCATAAACGATGAGACACTGCAAATGTGTGTCATTTCTCCAATCACCTACCATAATTTAAGAAGCAGCTAGAAAACAGAGGTTTGTTTTTGTTCTGTTTTGTTATCTAACCTACAAAGTAACTAAAAGACACAGACATTGGCAAAATAGAATAGTTGGCTGGCTTTCTTTGAAAACCTGACAAAATGCATTTATCTGACTCATCTTGATATCTTCAATAGACTCTCAGGTTGATAAACCAACAGGGAGAACATTAATTCATCCTTTTATTTTCCACTGTGCTTTCTCGGTAAACGGCTGGCCATTACAGAAAGCTGAGAAGTGGCTCTTTGATTGTGTTCAAATTTGATTAAGAAACGCTGCTGAACAGACCCAAATACCCCAAACTGTTAATTGCTTTTTAAAAGAGAATTATGACACTTTTAACAAGCCACATATCTCACTAAGCATTGTTAAGGTAGACGGGCTCATTCTGCTGAACTGTCTTATTTTGAGATTTGGGTCCCTAATTGCTTATAAACCATACTGTTTATTGAGTATTAACTCTGGCATGGCTGTTTATTATGGGAGCTTATTGCTTAATGCCTATAAAAAAGCAGCATAAATGAGCTACTCTGTGCCTGTGGTATCTCTCCTCTCCAAAACACACACACACACACACACACACACATACACACACACACACACACACACACACACACACACCACACAAGCTCGCAGCCGCACTTAAGTTCATCAGCTGAAAGAAGCAGTATTGGCAGAATTATGCAGAAGTAAAGCTTAAGTAGCACGTTGCTTAGTAACCAGAAAGCCCTCTGTTGATTCACCAGGGTGTCGACCATACATTTTCCTCTGCACATTACCTACAATGAAAAGGTCGGTGACCGAATGAAATATCAGATTAAGTCAAACTATTAACTGGACAAATGCATTTAAAGTGCTCTTGTACCCTGGTTCCATGTGATTAGTACACATTATGTTCTGCCAAGGCAAGCATGAATCATTAATATATTCAGAGTCGGCTGCTCTCTGCAATGAAACGCAATAACTCAGCGCTGAGTAAAGTAGAGCCCGTGTTTATAAGACGTGGAGCCTTCAGTTGGTGTGATCTACAATGTTGCTATTTTGCGGGGAGGACATAAGCTCCTTTTCTCCCCTTTAGTAAATAGTATTTGTCATTCCTTTAAAAAGACAGAAAAATATCTTGGCTCAGAAAAGCTGTTACTGCGTCACTGTGTCTGCGTGGGGGAGGGGAGAGTAGTTCTGCCTGTGAAGAGATGCATTGTTTTCCACTCTCTCTGAAGTTTGTTCACCTCCTACAGTTTCACCTCCTAATAGAGCTTGCTGGGGTAATCTGAATATTTAAAACTAAACAAAGGCCAACAACCTCAAGGCAACATTCCAGGGATTCAGTTTGAACTCCGACCTCTCCCCGGTCTCCTTTTCTGTGGCTGTGCTGAGTATGCACACGCTGGGGTGCCTCCAGCCCTGTTTTCCACCCGGCATCTAGAACCAGAAATCTGGGATCCCTGCACGCAGTCATTTGTCATGTGACCTCCATTTGTCTGAGGTCAAATTTGGAAGAGTTAAACTCCTGGGGCAAATGTGATTGTGTGGTGAAACTTGGGTTTGGGTACTGCCTCTACCCTTAATTATTGCATTTAATCCATCCACAACCCCTGTGTGATGGGAAGAGAAGGAGGTGGGGGGACGAGGGCAGCATGGTCCCCTGAAATGTCCTCCTGCCACTACCTCAGAGCAAGTTGTACCTCTACTCAGAATTGTTGGGTAAACTGAGGCAGATTCAGTGTCAGTTCACCAGACTTCAGTGAACTCGTACTGTGTGCTGGGCACAGTGCTGAGATAATGACAGCAAACCTCATACCAGACATGGGGACTCAAAGGTTCTAAACTTCATTGAATAGCAGCAACCTGGCTAAGATGATGCTAATATCAATTTCTGAAGCGTGAATTCCACCCAGAGTTCTAAAACAACAACTTCTGTTTCTATGGAAGTTAGGAAAGAGAAGTCCCCATCAGATGGAACTGGGTCATTTGTAGAGAACGATGCTGGCTAATCCAATGAAATATTGAGTTGCAATCTCTATCCCAGAGGACTTCAGCCCCATTCTTTGTTGCACTTTTTCTTCTTGCCTTTATTTTGCTTGCTCACCTCTCTTCTCTTTCACAGAGTCCCCAGTAGTGGGGACCTCAGAGACTTCCTGCCTTTCAGCCCAATCACCACGACACTCCTGGAACCCAGCTCTCTTTCTTCTCCTTTCCTCTGGGTGGACAGTATTCAACAGCTACGAGTTGGAAGTGCCATTGAAGAAAGTATATACACAAGACCTCAAATCTCCTAAATTTTAAAATTCTTACTATGTAATCTAATACATTTCCTTATTAGCTGGCTAGGAAGTTAAAAAAAATCTGTTGAATCTATCTCTATGAAAACTTCCTTTCTTTCTAAGACCATGGAAGCTATAGGCATTACCTTTGTAACAATAGCAATGTTTCTGATCATCTGACTCGACTATATAGCTCATGTCATTCTCCTCTCCTTTCAGAATTTCACCACATTTTGTAAGCACCAAGTCCATTGTTAGGGACTGAACGGTGTCCCCCTCAAAATTCAATGTTGACGTCCTAACCTCCTCCGAATGTAATTGTATTTAGAGAAAGGCAATTTAAAGAGGTAATTAAGTTAAAATGAGGAAAGTGGGTGGGACCTAATCCACTTTGAGTGGTGTCCTTATAAAAAGAGATTAGGACACAGCATGAAGACGGCCATTTACAGGCCAAGGAGAGGGGCTTCAGAAAAAACTAACCCTGCCAACATCTTAATCCAGCTTCTAAAAGTATGAGACAATAAATGTCTATTGTTTAAGCCTCAGTCTGGGGTACTTTGTTATGGCAGCCCGAGATAACACATTCATGTAATAAAGCAATATCAGGTATCAGAGAAAGAAAAATCAAAACATTAAATCAGGTGCTAGCCTAAACTTCACTGTGCTTCGGGGTAAATCTCACCCACCCTCACATAGCTGTGCTTATACGATTACTGTCCCAACTAAGCTAATGGTCTTTAGTTTCCATCTTAACTATAAAACGGTGTAAATAAAAGACCTTGTCCTGCCCTTTTTATTTTTCTTATGTTGACATTAAGGGCACCCATTTGGAAGAGAATGCTGGATTGCCAATTCAGGGCATAAACACATGAACATGGGGTTGATTCTGAACATAAAAGGAAATTGGAAGTTCCAAAGGAAAGGATTTGGGCTGAGAATGGGAGAAAGAACTGGCATGAATCCATCTGGAAGACTTGCCCAGTGACAGGAAAATGTAATCTCCAGCAACTCCTTGGTTCCATCATGCCTCTGTGTAACAGGGACCATAATAACTCTCTTCTTACATTAACACTCAGAAGAGAGGTCATGAAACAATGCAGCATATTTATTAGGGAAAAAGATGGAAGGGAGGCAGATGAATGTACTGGGGAAGAACCATTAGCAAAGTGATGAATTAAGGTTCTGTTTGCATTTCCATGGTGATGGATCATCATTTCTTAGCTAAGTAATCCCCAAGCCTTGATTATAGCTATCAGCATATAAAAATATCATGTGAGGCTCAAAGGTGTAATGTTCAATGTGCTTATGGAAACTCAAGCACATTATCATTCACTGAAGTACTGAGGTCTCCAAAAGAACGAAGAAGAGGTTAGTTTAAACAAATAGAGTTCTCAAGAAAGGTAATATTTTATGAATAGGTCCCTTCTTATTTTCTACTCCCACAGATCTGCTTCTCTTATTCAAGTTTGTAAATCAGGCGAGCTCCCCTCTAGCAGTTTTAAAAGTGCAGAAAGAAGTACAGAGAGTTGAGTTAAGCATAAATGATGATGACAAGGCAACCGATAATAATGACAACCACCAGGAGTCTATGTGATGGTAATCTTAGGGTCATCTTTACTGGCCACAGGATACCCAGATATAACAGTATTCTGGGTGTGTGTTTGTGAGGGTCTTTCTGGATGAGATTAGGATTTGAATGGTAAATTCAGTAGATTGGTCTCACCAATGTGGGTGGGCTTCATCCCATCTATTGAGGACCTGAATAGAAGAAAAAGCAAAGGAAAATGGAATTTGTCCTTTTCTTCCCACTTCACTGAGTGGGACATCTCATCTCACTTAACATCTCAGCTCATCTTCTCCAGCCCTTGGACCAAGGGCTCTTTTGGAGTCAGACTGAACTGCACCACCAGCTTTCCTGGGTCTCCGTTTGCAGGCGGCAGATGTTCGGACTTCTCAGCCTCCATAGTTGTGTGATCCACTTCCTCATAATAAATCTCCTGTTAGCAGCCGAGAAAGATGAGCTGAGCCCGAGGACACGAGCAGGCCACTGAACCACTGAACCAACATAAGAAATGCCTTCCTAGAATTCATGTCTTGTTAGAAATAAGTATCCTAAAACTTTAGGTCACTTTTAGAAGAATATTCTTTACCTATATTTGAAAACATCCTAACACATACATATAACAGGTATGTGGCTTTTTCTAAGACTCAGGTTTATAGATTGGAGTAAATTTGTGTACAGTTTCTCTATAGTTGAAAATTACAGAATCATTAGACATGAAAGTTTAGAGCTGAATGGACCTCAGAGCTCATTTTATACATGAGACAACTGAGGAGGTGAGGAGAAATTACTTACTATTTCTCATTTTTGCATCTGTCTCACTGACCCAGGCGATCAAGACTACCCCAGGCGGATCGCAAATGCTGAACCAAAAGGGGTCAGACAAGTCCCCACAATTTGGTTAATGTCACTGAGCAGAGTTCCATACCAGCCATTCTGTGCTGTTCTTTCTCTCCTTTCCTTCTCTGCTGAGAATGTGCCTTCACACACACACACACACACACACACACACACGCACACACGCACGCACGCACGCACGCACACACACACACTTACTTTCTAGACATTATCCACATCTGTAATTCAGGTCATTCTTCAAGCTTCTGTGGGAATTGAGGAAATAAGAAAAACACCAACTGTGCCTTTTACTGGCCTAAGGCTGTACATATGAAAAGTTATTTGGCCTAATTCTCTGCTACATGAGCTAAAAGGAGTCAAGACCCGGAAACTGCAGGAATAATTACAGTAATCACAATATTGATGTGACATTTTTAAATCACAAATATACATATACATTTTTAAAATTTTTCACTCAAAAAACACCTTACAATGCAAGCAAAAATATATTACTTTTGGCAATTCAGACATTTAAAAACAAAACAAAACTGGGGCTCAAATTGCTGAGGACCCAGACGAACTCACACCAAGCCCGGTCTTCCAGTTTGCAGGTGGCTGCCTCTCCACTCCCTCACAAGAGTATAACTACTTATTTTTTAAAAAGCCTAACAACACTCTTCAGCTGGAACCAAATAATGCTGGAAGCAATCTCAGCTTTCTCCCTGGAAGCCAATCAAGGGAAACTCCAGTCTCTTTCCATGCCTGGAAGGTGATGCTATTCAGGGTCCCCAGCTACCATCACTAGTGAGCAACAAAGCCGGCTAGGAGTCAATATAATTTGTCTCCCTTTAACCTAAATGCTCCCATAAACAATACATATTAATGTTCTACTCCAGGGGTCCTCAAACTACAGCCCGCAGGCCACATGCAAATACAAATATTGTATTTGTTCCCGTTTTTCTCTTTTACTTCAAAATAAGATATGTGCAGTGTGCATAGGAATTTGTTCACAGTTTTTTTTTAAAACTATAGCCCGGCCCTCCAACGGTCTGAGGGACAGTGAATTGGCCCCCTGTTTAAAAAGTTTGAGGACCCTTGATCTACTCCATAAGCTAGATGCCTGTGAAGTGGCTCGTTATATGGAAATGCCTCATGTGTTTCAATCAGCCACATCAAAACCTGAGCGATGAGGCTCCAGAGAAGGAATCTTGGATGCAGGAAGAAGACGGAATGAATGCTTTAGGAAAGGAATGCTATTTCTTTGAGTTTAATTTTGTTTATTAGGCAAGTGCACTTAAGGCACAAGAGAGATGTTTATTGCCAGTAACAATAATAAAAAAAGGCTACACATTGTATTATTATACTTACATTAAGTGTCTAGAATAGACAAAGCCATAGAGGTAGAAAGTAGGTTAGTGGTTGCCAGGGCATGAGAGGAGGGAAGAATTGGAAGTGACTGCTAATGGACGTGGGTTTCTTTCTGGGAGATGGAAATTTTCTGGAATTAGATAGTGGTGGTGATTGTACAACATGGTGAACACACTAAAACACACTTTAGTGTACACTTAAAATGTGAAAATATAAAAACTGTACACTTTAAAATGGTGAATTTTATGTTATATAATTTTATATCAATAAAGAGGATAGCAAAAAAAAAAAAAAAGAAAGATCTTCCTCATTACCAGCAAATAGTCTTCATATCCATCTAAACTAAGCCAAGAAGGGATTCAGCCTTAAGCAGACAGCTATTCAGAAGTTGCAGGTTTTAGCCTCTCATCTTTCTGAAATAACAATTACCCAACAGGGGTCCATATCCTTCTTATTTATTTACTTTATTATTTCTACAATGCTGCCCCGTGTAGCATCTTCTCTCCCTTTTTTTTCCTGAGGATAATTCTTATGCGTTATAAGCGGAGAGGACAGCACATGGTGGGTATTCAATAAATGTCACCAATCAGGAATAAATGTCACTAGTCAAGAATAATTATGAAGGAAAAACGAGAGAGCAGAAACCTTGACTTCTGGACAAGATAGGAGAAAAGAGATGTTTGCTTCTTTTTGTTGTGCATTCATATCTTTTAAAGATGCAAATGAACCGTCACCTGTTTGTTAAGAGTTCTCTATTCATGTTCAAAACTCTCCTCAAGTGTTATTGTCCACCTCCCAGGTTTGGATTAGTGGATAGAGCATTGGCCTGCAGACTGAAGGGCCCCGGGTTCAATTCAAGCCAAGGGCACATGCCCCAGTTGCATGCTCCATCCCCAGTAGGGGGCATGCAAGAAGCAGCCAAACAATAATTCTCTCTCATCATTGATGTTTCTATCTCTTTCTCCCTCTCCCTTCATCTCTAAAATCAATAGAGAAATATATTTAAAAGAAAAGAGTTATTATTTAACTAGAGGCCTGGTGCACAAAATTCATGCACAGGTAGGGTCCCCAGGCCTGGCCGGCAATCAGGGCTGATCGGGGCCTTCTTTCATTCTGTGCTGCCCCCTTGTTGTCAGCACATGTCATAGCGAGCAATCGAATTCCCACGAGGACAATTTGCATATTAGCCTTTTATTATATAGGATGGGTATAGACCAGTCGTGGGCAAACTACGGCCTGCGGGCCGGATCCCGCCCATTTGAAATGAATAAAACTATTGGGAAAAAAAGACCGTACCCTTTTATGTAATAATGTTTACTTTGAATTTATATTAGTTCACACAAACACTCCATCCATGCTTTTGTTCTGGCCCTCCGGTCCAGTTTAAGAACCCATTGTGGCCCTCAAGTCAAAAAGTTTGCCCACCCCTGGTATAGACTGTGAGTTTTACAAGATGAAAGGCTTATAAGAGATGGATGGTGGTGATGGTTCCACAATATTACAAAAGTGTTTCATACCACTAAACTCTGCACTTAAAAATGACTAAGATAGTAAATTTTATGTTATGTGTATTTTGCCACAATAGGAAAAAATTTATAAGAAAAAACTGCCTCCCAAACTTTCAGTTACACAAGATAAATAAGATCCATAAATCTGATATCTAACATTATGACAATACAATATTGTACTGTGTACTGTGTACTTGAAATATGTCAAGAGAGTAGACCTTAAGTGTTCTTACCACACAGCCACAAATGGTAACTATGTGAGGTAATGGGTATATTAATTCGCTTGACAGTGGTGACTGTTTCATCATGTGTACACATATTAAAATATCACTCTGTACACTTTAAATATATATAATTTTTAATTGTCAGCTATACCTCAACTAGGTTAGAAAAATAATTTTTAAAAAAGTTGCTGCCCTGACCAGTGTGTCTTAGTTGGTTGGAGTGTCATCCTGTACACCAAAAGGTGGCATGTTCAATTCCCAGTCAGGCCACATACTCAGGTTTTGGGTTTAATACCAGCTTGGGGCACATTTGAGAAGCACCCAATTGATCTCTCTCTCTCTCTCTCTCTCTCTCTCTCTCTCTCTCTTTCTCCCCCCCCCACCCCGTCTCTCTCTGTTCCTCTCTCTAAAATCAATTAAAAAAATAAAGTAAATTTAAAAAGTTACCTTAGACCAAGACTGATGCTGGGAAAGTGTCAGGGCCTCCTCACCCCGCATTCCCCAATTCCTGACTGCAGATACTCTCTCTTCAGTCAGGGCTATTCTTCTGGGAGTGGCCCTGAAGGAGGCGAGGAGTGGATCTGTCAGGGAAGGAGCCTGGGGCTCTAAAGAGAGCTGTGCCACCAGGGCCCTGACCTGCTGCCAGGCGGTTCAGAGCCCAGAAGACAGAACTATCCATGTGGCCCACTATCTGCCTGAGGCTGGTCCTACCCACCACCTCAGAAGAAGAGGTGGTTTCAGGTTCTGGAAGGCACATCCCTGCCACTCCCTGCTCCCAGCACCCACTGCAGCCACGGAAGACCGTCTCTGTATTTCCCGCGCATGCAACATGACTCATCTCTACTTCCATGTTTGCATGACCTGAACAAACCATTTTAAATTTCCTAACCTTAGTTTCTTGTTCTACCAAATGGGCCTAACCATACTATCTCAGAAGGCCTCTTATCAGATAAATGACATACACTCTCCTACACATTCCTGCAAAGGGCAGTATCCTCCTGGAAAGCAAACATAGCTCTTGGCCCAAAATTGGAAAGGAGATGGGAGTCAAGCTTGAACGGGAGTTGGGGAATAGTTAGGCTTGCTCCCATGTTTATGCCCCCTTAAGACTGTGCTTTCCTTAACATGCAGTAAGTTGGCAAATATTCATTTACTGTTCATATTCCCCAGTGGACTGTAAAACTTATTTGATGCCATGGCATTCCTTGTCACTATTCCATTCCTGGGACAAAGTGCTCAGTAAATGTTTCCTAGTTGGTTGACTGGCTCATCTTATGGAAACCTGGTACATTTCCATAGTTCCCAACAGGCTCCTGTACAGCCTCAACCAGCACTTCGTGTAGAAACCTCTAAATAAGGAGTCAGATCATCTAAGTCCTGCTTCTCTGGGAAGCTGCACTATATTTCCTGTCTCAGTTTCCTAATTTGTAAAATAAAAGAGTTAAACTAGGTGGCCTGGGACAACTCTTTCAGGTCCACCTTTGAAAGCCATACACTTCTGATTCTTTGCTGGGTTCTGCAATCCTTTCAAAACTGCTCATTTCTCCTTAGTTAACCTGGAGCATTTTCATAGGCTGCACTTGCCTAACTGTGGTAAAACTCAAGACAACAGGACAGAGTTTTAGTAAAGAAAGGGTGATTTAGATATTCCCACAGAAAAAAACAAACTGAGCTAGCAAATTTACTAGAGTTTTCTGTTGGCAGAAAGAAGCAATAATGACAGTGATTTCTCATATTCCCAAAAAAAAGAGATGAGGGAATGTGGACACATAAAATTAACTATCACAGATTGCATGTTTGTGTCCCCCCATGGGGCCTTTGGGAGGTGACCAGGTCATGAGGGCGGAGCCTTCATGGTGAGATCAGTGCCCTTATAAGAAGATACTTGAGAAAACTGGCTTCTTGTTCTGCCATCTGCAATATGAGGACATGAAGACAACCATTTCTAAATGAGGAAGAGAGCCTTCACCAAGAACTCAGCCCCATTGGCACTCTGGTCCCAGACTTTCCAGCCTCCAGAACTGTAAGAAATAAATGTTTGTTGTCTGAGCCACCAGTCAATGGTACTTGTTATAACCTGAGCTGACTAAGACAATGAGTAAGGTTTTTATAACTGTTAGAGTTGGCACAGTAAACTCTCTGTCAAAGAAAGTAATTAATAAAGTTAAGATAATGCTATTGCTTCAACAAATAACCCCTTACATTTCAGTGGCTCAGCATAAAGGAAGTGTCTTTTTTGCCTGATGCTGGTGTGCCTGGTCAGCTAGTCCTTTCTCCTATGTGGTGACTAGGATGCCAGGCTTCTGCATCTTGCTGCACTGGCCTCTAGAGCTGTACCTATATTCCAACAGAGAGAAGGGAAAGGTGGAGAAAATGCAAGTGCTTTTTAAAGGTATTAGTTCCGTGCACATCCACTAATAAGAGCTTGACATGACTACATATGTCTGGATGCAAGAGAGGCTGGGAAATGTAGAGAACATAGTCCTGGCTGGGAGGCCCCCTGCCAATGGCAACTCCAAGGAAGAGAAGAACAGCTTACCATCTCTGCCTCCTCAGAGATGCCATAGAGTTCCTTCCACATTGAGTAAGAAGCTGAGCTACATGAACTCTATGTTTCCTTCCAACTCTGAGATTTCATCTCACTAATTCATAGATATATGATTAGTACCAAATGAAAACACTGTTTTTCTCTACCAACCGAGCACTTCTGACACCAAATGTCACACCAAATGTCACACCAACCAATTCTCCAACTCTTCAAACACAGACTGGGTGTCCTACCATTTAATTAGGACACTAACTACCCAGGTTAAGGGTAGTCCCACAAGATTACCCCCCGACTTAAGATGCCAGTTTTAAGTCCCAGTCTCCTGTATTTGTGTTTGAATAAGTTAGGAGTCCCCATGACTCCCTCCTTGTGCTTGATAATTTGATAGAAAGGCTCACAGAGCTCAGGGAAATGCTTACTTATGTCTCCTAGTTTATGACAAAAGATACAACTCAGTAGCAACCAAATGGAAGAGATGCAGAGGGCAATGTATGGGGGAGAGGATGGATTTTCCATGCCCTCTCTTATGTGCCAGCACCTCCATGCATTCACCAACTTGGAAGCTCTCTGACCCCATAATTTATGGATTTTTATGGGACTTCACCTGTAGACATGATCAGTTATTAACTTAATCTCCAGCTCCTCTCCCCTTCTTGGAGGATAGGGGATAGATCTGACATTCCAGTTTCTAATCATGGCTTCCTTTTTCTGGTGACCCATCCCTATTCTTACACTATCCAGGAGCCCACCCAGTATCTTCTCATTAAAACAAAACACACTCACCTGGACAACATGGCTCAGTGGTTAAACATCAACCTGTGAATTAGGAGGTCATGATTTGATCCTGGTCAGGGCACATGCCTGGGATCCGGGCTCAGTCCCCAGTAGGGGGTTTTCAGAAGGCAGCCAGTCAATGATTCTTTCTCTTTCTCATCATTGATTATATATATATATATATATATATATATATATATATATATCCCTCTCCCTTCCTCTCTGAAATCAATAAAACAAAAACAAAAGACACTCTTGCTACCTAGAAAATTCCAAGAGATTTAGAAGCTCTCTTTCAGGAACCACGGGCAGAGGCCAAATACATATTTCTTATTATGGCACAAATACTTTATCTATGACTCCTTTTGTCAAGAAATAAAAAACAACAAAGAACGTATATGCATATATGCATAACCCATGGACACAGACAGTGTGGTGAAGGCCTACAGGAAGTTGGGTGCAGGATGTGGGGGGGAGGGTGGGTCAGTGGGGGAAAAGGAGGACATCTGTAATACTTTCAACAATAAAGATGAATTATAAATAAATAAATAAACTTGAGAGCTATTACATGGAAGCTTACTTTCTAGAAGGGAAAGCTAGATAAATACAAGCAAGTGATGTGGGAGGTATAAAATGCAATGGGAATTCTGGGAATAATGAGGTCATTTGAAAAGTTTTCACTGGAGTAAAATTTTCAGGGATGGGCCTTGAAAGAAGGGTGATATTTCAACAGATGGAGATGAGGGGAAGGTCTTCAGGGCAAAATAACCAGCAAGCATAAGGCACCAAAGAATCCTACTTGCAATTACTTTTTTTATGAGCCTGTAATAATATATTTTCTTAGTATAAGTGAATAAATGTCTTAATCAATATCACTATAGAAAACACTCAATGAATGGAAGCTACTAGTAGCTATAGGTGTAGAGATATTTAAAATAAAGGATATTATGGATCTGCTTGTTTATTTTACAATGTAATTGTAGTTTGGGGTCGTCAAGCTCTCTTAAATTCCCTTGATATTCAGAGAGACCACATTCAGAGATCTTGCAGTTTTGATCTGTTAACAAGAAAATAAAAAAGTAAATTTTCTCCAAAATAATATTAACAGAGCCACTGCCTAACTTGAATTACTGAGAGAATCACCTCAATTCTTGGGCTAGTTTTGCTACGGTAGACTGGACACCATGTCTTAGCACAGGTCACTTTATATACCTCGTTTATCCCCTTGATAAATGGAAATAATATCCAACACTGTCCATGACAGAATGAGATAATGTCTGGAAAGTATATTGTACTCCTTGCCAGAGCCAGCCCATCCCCAGCCCTAGAAAGTCACAAGTATCAGTCCTGTCTGAGTTCATTGGTACAGGTTAGATCTGAAAGAAAGCTTCTCAGAGATTTTCTTACTGAATTTGCCTGGTGTGAGCACAAAGTTTCCACCTGAATTTTATAAATTGATTCACCCTATAAAGTGGTGCGAATTCGGAGTCCTTGGTTGATACTTATCTCATTTTGGTCTTCCCATAATAGCTCAGGGGCTTTAAATCATCAGCTGATCTTGACAATTAAGGATGAGCAACAAATTTCAGAACAAAATAGGTCCAGAGACATGGAAGCATGGAACAGACTGACATATCTCTGAGGGGAGGGGAGGAGGAGATAAGAAGAGATTAACCAAAACTCATAACATATATGTATAACCAATGGACACAGGCAATAATGTGGTGAAGGTCTGGGATAGGGAAGGGACAGGAAGGAGGGTGATAAAGAAAGGAAAGAATTGGGGGACATTTGTAATACTGTCAACAGTAAAATAAAATTATTTTTAAAAGCCTTGGAAAATCTACTCTAAAAGATGCCACTAGGAGTTAGAATTAATGTTCATTTTCAGGTGAAACCAGGATATTCAGTGTCACTCAAAGAATTGACAAGAATTAAATCTGACAGAGTTGAAACTCATTATATGAAAATAATTTTTAATATGAAGAGGCTAGAATATTTTTTAATTGAATCGGACCTCGAAATTTCTAGAATCTAACCGGTTCAGTGTTCCTCTGATTTTTAGAGGGTGGGGGTAGGAACATAGGGCCTCATTTTCTGTTTCAATCCATGATTATTTGAAATATGGAATGAACTAAAAAGATATGTGGTCTAAAGAGTGAAGGAGAAAATAAAAGCCGAAATAGAGTCTATTTTATAATTAAGTAATAAAGGGCCTTAGCTGATTTGGCTCAGTGGATAGAGCATCAGCCTGCAAACTGCAGAGTCCCAGGTCTGATTCTGGTCAAGGGCACGTACCTAGGTTACAGGCTCCTCCCTGGCCCAGGCCCTGGTCAGGGCACATGCAGGAAGCAACCAATCAATATGTTTCTCTCACACTGACGTTTCTCTCTGTTTTTCCCTTTCTCTTCCACTCTCTAAAAGACCAATGGAAAATATCCTTGGGTGAGGATTAACAAAACTAAGCAAAACAAAACAAAACAAAACAAATAAAATAAGTATAAGTGAGGTGGTGGACCCCAGGTGAAAATTAGGAGTAAGAGACGGAGATATTCCCTGAAGAATTAGTAAGGGAGAATGTATAAACATAGTACCTACTCCACAGTTCTGTTTGTGAAGATAAAAGAAGAGTATGTGTGTGAAACTCTTAGCACAGTACACAGTTAGCCCTCAGTAAATTCCAGGCTTTATTAATATTGCCAATATCCAGAGAGAAGCACTTACGCTTACTCTTCTCTCTGCCCCTAAAAGCTCACACGTGTGTGATGTAAGGAAGGTGAAGGGGCAGGAGGGGCATATTGGAAAAGAAGTTAATTATATATGTACGTGCATGCACATATGTATGCACACACATACAGATCTGTGTGTGTTTAAAAGGAAAATAAATGTATCAAAAGAAGCATGTGAAGACCTGCTTACAGAAATATTGCTGTCAGCTCTCTTTTAGTCCAGGCCAATACCAGGTGGCAAAATTCTAACTCATTCCACCCACCTTAATTTTCTTCGAACTTTGAACTGTATGGAATGACCTTTCATTCCCAATCCCCAAAACTGCATGTGGATGCTGGCCAACTGTTTACTTCTAAAGTAGATCTGGTCACATTACATGGTAGAAAGTGTCATTGGTCTCAATGACCATGAGAGACTAGGGGCTGGTCCATAAATGGGTCTTTCCTAGTGATTGCTGTCAAGGCTAGGGGGATGCTGGGAAGAGTTCCTCAAGCCCTAAAGCAAGGGACAGAAAGGAGAATGCATTCATCTGTGTTCACCTGTCTATTGATGTGTCATACATACGGACCTCTGTAGTTAGAATAAGACAGTAAATACAGATTGTTAACGGAATCCCTGAGAGCAGCACAGATAACAGTCCACGCAGCTTCCACTTGGTAGACCCAGGTCCTCTCGGCTCATGTTTCCTTTAGGAAGAGTAGCTTGGCTTCTTCCAGAGCAGCAGTGTGCTAGCTCACATTCCCGGCAATTGGCAACCCTGACTCTAAGGAGGGAAATAAACAGCTCAGCCTCTGGAGGCCTGGGCTCCTACACTTCACTACCATCTCACCAACCACATTACCTGGTTACCATGGGCAGCCTCAGAGTTCCAGCAAATTTCCATGCAGCCCAAATGGAGCCAATTACTCACATCCACACGGGATAAGACATAACGTGTGTGTTGCAAAGAAACAGACTAATGAATAGAAATACCTTTCCAACCCTCTACCTTCCTGGGATGGTTAATTTTGTGTGTCAATGTGGCTGGGCCACAATGCCCAGATATTTGGTCAAACATTATTCTGGATGTTTCTGTGAAGATGTTTTAAATTTTAACAAATTTCTATTATACATTGCAGTGTTATCACCTATGGAAGGCATTGTTTTGAATGTTAGGGGAATTGAAATATTAAAGTAATTGTTTTCAATGAGACTTGAAAATAGAAACTTGGTTGTGATTCTGTTTGGGGCAGTAAAGCAGCTCTGGTTTTGACATCAGCATCTGTCTTAAAAGAGCAGTAAATTCTTCCCAACTTAGGAATTGGGAAAGATTGTCCTCTCCTCGGTGGATGCCTTAAGATATCTTTAGAGGATAACCCCTGCTGGCTTCTCCAGCCTCTTTCTCACCCTTTCCCAATTTTCCCATGCAGTATTACATGCCATTTTTCTCTCAACTTCTGGCCATAGTGCAGGCTGTTTCTCTTTCCTGGAACACACTTCCCTGTCCCCATCTTGCTATACAATGCTTGGCATATGCATCTCAGCTGTCTCCTTTTCTAGGGAGCCCTCTCTGACTGCTTAAGACTCAGTCAGATCTCCCTTTTATGTGCACCCATGGCACCTTCTGTTTGTTTCCAAAGAGCTCCTTAACCCACTGTACTGAAGGCATCTTTCTCTCCAACTGGAATGTCAGCACCTTTGTGCAGGACGTGGATTCTGCTCACAATGGGTGCCCAGTGCTTGGCAGTTCCCCGGCACAGAGAAGCCTCCCAATGCATTTTGTTGCATAATTAAAGAATGAGAATTTTAGAGTAGGTTATTGCTAATCTGTTTAGAAGGTAATTATTGTCTGAAATAAGATAATAGCAGAGATGAAAGTCAGGGGTTGATTTCAGAGATGGTTAGGTTATAGAATTGTCAATATTTAGTAGACAAATATGGAGAACAAAGAGTCCAAGTTTTTTAGGTTTTCTGACTTGGGTTAGCCTGAGGATAATAAAATTGAATGAATGCATGCATGCGTGCATGAATGAATGAATAAATCCTCGTAGTAAGGTTTAGTTGTGTGGTGGGAGTAGGAGTAGTGGTAAAGGTTGCTATTGGCCAAGGAGTTAGAATATCTAGATTTTAGACCTCTCTCTGATATAGACAATGCATTTTCCAGCCCTGGGTAACTGAGATTGGGGCCCAGTTTCTTTATTTGGAAAATATAGGGGTTAGATGAGCTCATATTTCTTTGAGCTCCATCATCCTGTCTCTCCCTTCCTTGCAGAGTGATTCGGTTCTCAGTTACCATCAGTACAATAAGAACAGCTCTTCTGTAAGGAAATTTAGGAGTCTTTCAGGATTCAAGCATTCTCCCCCATAGTTTGGATGTCCCATAAATACAGAAAATGACCTCCATTCTTGCAAAAAGATACTTTGAGGAAGCTGCCTCTGAAAACAAAGATGAATTAAAATGCCTTAGGCAACAACATAAATTTCAACCTTAAAAGGAAGAGTCTACAACTAAGAATGATAATAATACACTGTTCATAGACTTATGTACACATCTGCTCTTCTTGATGGGCCTCACATGTGTCCTCAGAGGATGCCATCCTCCACCTAGTCAGTATGATTCTTTCTCAGGAACTACATACATCAGGGGAAAGTCTACAAAGGGTTCATTGTGGGAGTCTTTTCCAGAGTATGCTTTCATAGAAACCATCTAAGATCTACCAGTGGAGTGTGTGTGTCCAAAGTTCATCGCCTCTTATCTCTTCTATGAAGGTTGAGTTGAAAGTTGCATGGTGAGGTGGTTGGGAAGACCTATACTACTCTTTCAACACAAACCAGCCTACTCAAGTGTCTTACCCTCTGCATGTGTCAAACCCAGAGCAGGAAGGAAATGGAGGGAAATGATGGAGACACCAAGTAACAGGCAAGAGTTTCTAATGGGCACTGGTGGGGTTGCCATGTTAGCAAGACAGTAGTTTCTAGAAGGAGAAAGATATGATTTGCAAGAGAGAAGAAGAAAAGAATCTCTTAAATTCAGGAACTAAAAATAATAAAAGAGATGATAAACTACCCAAGTCCCTGTAGAAAAGCAGTTTGGTGAAGTGGTTAAAATCCAGGACTCTGAAGTTTCTATTAAGGTTCAAACATGGTTTAGCTGTGTGACCTTGGGCAAGGGACTTAACATATCCAGGTTACATCTTCTTATCCGTAAAGCAGAGGAAATAACAGTACCAATGGCATAGGGATGCCTTAAGGATCACAGGAGATAAAATGGTCACAGCATTTATCACAATTACTAACACCCATAAATCCTCAATCAATGTAAGGGATTATACTTTATATAAATCAGTCAAGGGCATAGTACAGAACCATCTTTAACATGATAGCCTTATTTTTTGTGGGGAACTACATATTTTCTTGATTATTGACTGTGATTGTTATATTTTCAAAACCCAAGATCAGGACAAGTGGTTTCTGAAGTTCAGAGCACTTTTGGGACAATGGAACAGAGTATTTTAAATTAACACTACTCAAAAAATTCAGAACATATGGCACTGTAATGTTTATTCTTGTTGAACTCTCCCTGTAAAGAACATCGAGCACTAAGGATTTAACAGCAAATGAATTATTCACAATCACATGAAAATATATAGACTGAGAAACTGTCTTGCATTGAACACCATCAATGCCTTAAATTTAACAAGCAGAGTCAACCTCCTCTGAACAGATTTGAATTTTATTTGTGTTACCTGCTCAATAAAGGGCAAAGATCCCAGGAGTGTAACTTGAGTCAGGGGTTTATTGTGACTAAAATAATAGTGTAACCACTCCAGAATGGGTGGCCCATGATAACGCAGCTCCCAGAACTCCAGGCCATGTCTAGTGTTTGGAGAGGCGGCAGACCTTACTGCACCTTGCCTTCTAACTCTGATGATGATAGTTCTGATTCTCACTTTTTCTAACTACATGGGAAACAGTCTGTCAAGAGAAACATAACCATCCACACCCTACAAATGTACAAAGTTTTCATTGAGGTTTAATATTATTCTAAAAATATATATGTATTTTTAACTGTCGGTTTGGGAAGTTTTCTTTGCAGTGACATAAAGAGACTGAGCTCCTTCCCCACATAAGTACACTTTGCAGATTTCTGAACACAATAATTGAGTGTCAAGTTCTAAATAAATACTGAAACTAATTTCCACACAGGGACATCTACTTGAAATAAGTAACCAGGATAGAGAAGGGAGTGAAGGGACCCCATTTCTCAATGTCAGTACAATGCATACAAATGGACCACATTGCTTGGTTGTTAGCATTGCTGACAGAAAGAGCTATTTCCAAAGAATATGTACAGCTTCTGTAGCCCGAATCAAGTGGAATAAAATCTGAATAAAAAGCAAATAATAGCAAGGACAAGCTATTGAAGTCTTCTTAAAGAACCAAGTGGTGGATAGTACGTAAAGAACATTTTTTTAATTAAAGTTTTACATATGTCTCCTTTTTCCCTGATTGACCTCCCCCCTGGCCATTCCCACCCCGGAGGACAAGCACCCACCGCTCCAGTGTCCCTGTGCAATGGTTATGGTAATATGCATGTATACAAGTCCTTTGGTTGTTCTCTAAAGAGCCCCCTCCACCTCCCCTGCCATTTGTCTCTGGATCTACTTTTGTTCCCCGGTTTATATTGTTCATTATGTTCCACATATGAGTGAGATCATGTGATATTTATCTTTCTCTAACTGTCTTATTTCACTTAGCATAATGGTCTCCAGTTCCGTCCACGCTGTTACAAATGGTAAAGAGTTCCTTCCTTCTTACAGCAGCATAGTATTCCATTGTGCAGATGTACCACAGTTATCTAATCCACTCATCTGCTGATGGGCATTTAGGCTGTTTCCAAATCTTAGCTATTGTAAATTGTGCTGCTATGAACGTAGGGGTGCATATATCCTTTCTGATTGGTGTTTCTGGTTTCTTGGGATATATCCTGGAAGTGGGATCACTGGGTCAAATGGGAGTTCCATTTTAACTTTTTGAGGAAACTCCATACTATATTCCACAGTGGCTGCACCAGTCTGCATTCCCACCAGCAGTGCAGAAGGGTTCCTTTTTCTCCACAACCTCGCCAGCACTTGTCGTTTATTGATTTGTTGATGATAGCCATTCTGACAGGTCTGAGATGGTATCTCATTGTTGTTTTGATTTGTATCTCTTGGAAGATTAGTGACTTTGAGCATGTTTTCACATGTTTCTTGGCCTTCTGTATGTCCTCTTTTGAAAAGTGTCTATTTAGGTCCTTTGCACCTATTTCTGACACAGTCCCTGGGTGGTGATGTTTCTGTATTAGTTTCTGGGGCCAAATGGCCTCTCAACCCAGTCCCTTAGGCCTCCCTGGGGGTGTTTAGACTCTTCCTTTCCCTGCCGCACTCAAGACTGGGTTGGAGGAAAGGACTGTCCCAGAGCTGGTTTCCTACTCATCTCTTCCTATTCTACTCCCCAGTTTCCACATAAACCACCTTCCCCTGCAGTCTCGGTGAGTGTTTTTGATTAAAAGATCCTATGCACTGGATTTAGCAAGTAAAAGCAAGGAAGTTATAAAGACAAAGCAACTGTGCCGCATTGCATCTTTCTCCTCCCGGCACTGTGCGGCCAGTATAGAACTTCAGGCTGTCTTTCTGGACACAGCCTCCCATAGCTGTGGGTTTAGATCTAGAGTCCCCCACTGCCAGCAGTCCTGTGGACCCTTTTCCACATTTCAGGGCTGCACTGAACCCAAGGGGTGCAGATTTGGTGCAGCGCAGTCTCCCTCTGAGATTCTAGTCCTGGCTGCGCATGTTTCTCCCTCCAGCCCAGATCCCAGATCCCACCTCTCTCCAGGCAATCTCTGACCTTTCCATCCATGGATAGCTGTGTTTAATTCACCAATTCCAGATGGATGTTATTTGATTCAGCTGTTCCTTTTATCTGCCCTGTGAGAAGGCACAGGACTCATTCGTGTATTCGGCCGCCGCCTTGTTTATCCCTGGACAAACTTTTTAGGCGCCCACGGCCAGGGAGGCTGGAGTGGGTTCACAGCTGAAGCAGCTGATCCCTGGGTGTTGTGGCTATTGGGTCCTGGGAGGTATCGAGGTCTCCCCCGGTGAAAGTAAGGCTGGGCTTCCTATCACAACCGCTCTCCCCTTCAGGATGGTGTGATCTCTGCGGCAGAGATGGCCGCTACGGAAGAGATTTCAGCAGTAGTAGAGGCTGCCCGGCCAGGTGAGGCTGGTCCACCAATCCCCTACAGTCCCGTGGAATATAACTGTCCCTCATTCACAAATACACACTCCCCACATGTCCGCACACTCTCCTTTCGCTATTTCATTCACTCTCACTATCTTGCTGACTGCAGTCCCGTCGGCTTTCATCTTGGATCTCTCTGTAAAGCACATTTTATCATGCTTACATCCTATATGTTGCATTCTAGTCATCAGCTGTGGCATTTGATTCCACACTAGTGTCAGTCAGATAATTGGTACTAGAACACAGTAGGACACAGGAACTTCAGCGTTCTACAACTCCATGCTTCTGTGTCCTCCTATGGAAGATGAGAATCTTATTAGCAGCCCCCTTCAGAGGATTTTTGTGGGAACTAAATGAGCTGATCTAGAACAGTGCCTGTCACACCATGAGTTCTCCCAACAGTGTTAGCTGTTGTTTGGTGATCATGGTTCTGGTTCCCATCTTTGCTGTTATTCTCTACCCATTCAGACCAGTGTCTTCAGGGAGCTTGTGAGAACCACAACCAGAGAGGTTCCCAAACTTTAGGATTTCACTAAAAATTTACATTTTGAATGTTATCATAGGATTGACTACTTTATATTTTGGTCAAATAAAGACATTTAAAACAAAACCCCATTACCTAACAGGACAGAAGAACTTCATCTGGGAATAAAGAGCATTGCCTTAGACTGAATGGATTTAGCTTTATGGAAACCATGTATTTCCTTTTCCTGTTTTGCTGAAGATCAGTGAAAATTCATTGTGAGCTGCCAGAGACTCACAGTCCAATACTTAGGAACTACTGTCCTATATACTAGAATCCCACACAAACAGGCACTGAGGTGACACAAATTAGGCAGATTTGAAAATAAGCATAGATTAAGCCTAATGTTGCCTATTTGTGTGTTTTTCTAAAAAAATGTTTCATATTATAAAATAATTTTATGTTCTAGGGTCATTAACCTCAGAATTTTCACTATTTGCTAACATTGAGAAAGTAGTCCCAAAGACATTCATAAAGATGAGAAAAGATAAGAGCTAGGAGTGACCCGGCAGCTAACCAGAATCTAAGTCATCTCCGGTTTTTATTTTTCCGGTAACTGCCTATTTGTATTATTTGTTGTTGCTTCTCTTAAATGAGTCAAGTCGTATAGGGCTTCAGGGAACATTCTTGGGCCACCTCATCAGTGCAACTGTTAATCCGTCTGCCCTACTTAAGCCACATGCAGCCCTTGAGGTGCTATGCCCAAAGCAAAACCATCACAACTACAACAAAGAAAAATATGCATGAGACAAAAAAAAGGGAAGGAAATAGAAAAAAATGTTGCTGGTGGGACTAGGAATGATTTTTCTTTTCCTTTATAAAAACAAAACACATCAACTTCCAAATTGTTTCTAAATGCCTGGGTCAGTCAGGATGGGTTTGCAATGAGGCAGTCTGGGTTTGTCACTTCTCACTTTTCAACCTTGAAGAGCTCATTTAGACTTTCTGAGTCTCAGATTCCTTATGTAAAAAACTGAGAAGAATAATGATACCTATATTGCCAAGTATATACATAAAATGTTTAGATCAGCATCTTGCACCTAGTGTCTATTTAGTAAATTATACCTCTCATTGAACACACAATTTCATTTTGTATAATAGCTAAGGCTCTTTCATTTCTTCAAGGCCAACTTGATGTAGACTGTACTAGCACATTTAAGTAAATTAAAACCACATTGATGAATTAGGGTTATCATGATAATAAATTGCAACATGGCACAGGAATGCCTCCTAAGAACTACATCCTTGACAGGATGCATTCAGCACACACAGGTTGATAAAGAAACCCTGCTACTATCAGGAGTCATAGAGTTTAGTTAGGAATTCACACTGGTTTAGCTGGACTCTGATGTTGGTAGCCTCTCCAAAATGGCTTTGAAATTCTCCTTGATTTACCTTCAGGATCTCTACTGTGAAAATTATTGCTTCCCACCATTGGAAAACAGTAATCCAGATTGTCAGATACTATCATTTCTGAAATGAGCCCACATTTTTCTTGGTTGAGCTTGAGAAATTTCTGGGTTGGAAACTTATCATAAGTGTCACCAATATCCCTTATTGCCTTCAAGCAAAATTGGTAGGCTGAAAAGGTGGGGTATATTACCAAGGATCCCTAGAGTAGAGTGTTAGAGGAGACTGGCCAAGAGTCTTGCTAAGTCTTACCATGAACTTTGTTTGTTGCTAGAAATCAGCCCTGTTGAAATACTATGGCTCACCTCAACAGCTTCATCCAGACTTAGAAATACACTTGCACAAAGTGCTGGCAGGAATCCTGAACTCTGCTCTGGCTATGCCTACTTCTTGTTTGTATATACCATGAGTCTTTCCTAACTGTGGATTTGCATTTGTGACTGAGCAAAAGTACTCATGCCCAACAACTTCCCATGTGCAAATAGGGCCTATAGAGCTTTGCCCCTGGGATCTAGGAAAAGGCCGCAGAAATAGTACCATTAGAAATAACTCTTTTAGAACCATCTGACACTGTTCAGCTGCCTCCCACGAGGACACCATCAAGGACATGAAACAAACAAGGATTATTTTTTCTCTGGTCACTGCCACTGCTGAGGTAGAAGAACCTGACATGTGTATACCCACTTGAAAACACTTCATAATTTGTGTAATTAAAGAATCTGCTTCTTAAATTGTTAAGGTGTCTCCAGCCAAGCCACTTCCTCTGACAATATTGTTATGATTTTGCATAACCTTCCCCTGTCACAGAAGAGTTGTTGGAATTTCAGTACAAGCATCAGTGGGTGTAAAACAGAAAAAGAATTACCAAGCTCCATCTCCACTCCAAGCATCAGCACCTTGAGAAAAGAGCTCATTAGCAAGCGGAGAGGAAAATCCAATTTCCAACATGCAGTCTATCTGCTACAAAAGTTGATAGCATTTCATAAATGCTGAAATCATGATGGTAACAAAATGGCCAAGAGACACCTTGGTCTCATGCTCATCCTGAATTTCTGAAGCTGCTACATGAGTATTGGCCTTTCAAAATAATGACAGGAGCAGCCACTTTCTACACGAGAGACAGTTGTGTCTAATAAACTCAGTCTTTACCCTGTACTAGGGAAGAGTTTAGTTGTATTATTATCTTTTTCTGGCAGGATAAAGGAATATAGCTTTTCCTTGTTTCTATAACATAAAGTCCCCATTGGATTTTAGAAGAATTATTTGTTCACAAAGAGAAAGGACAGATTGGAAACAATTTTTATTTTTCCTTTTTGGTCAACAGTATCTTCTACCAGTTTTGCAAGCAAAAGCAAAAGCTGATACAGTGTGGTGGTGAAGACAGGGGTTTTACAGAAATAGTCTAGGCTTGAAGCTCTACCTCAATAATTGCATCTCATATGGCAAATGTTTAACTATTCTGTACCTCCCTTTTCAAAAGTATAAAATTAGTACGTAGTGAACCTGACTGATGAAGTTGTTGGGAAGATTCAATGAGTATGTACAGCACCTAAGACATGACAAGCACTCCATAAATAGTAGCTTTTATTACTGCCCTATATAATAAAAGGGTAATATACAAACTGACCCTAACAGTGGAATGACCGGTCTCTATGACGTGCACTGACCACCAGGGGGCAGATGCTTAATGCAGGAGCTGACCCCTGGTGGTCAGTGCACTTCCATAGGGGGAGCACCACTCAGTCAGAAGTTAGCTCATGGCTGGCTAGTGCAGTGGCCGTAGCGGAATCTTCTCCTGCCGCTGAGACAGCGCTAAGGATGTCTGACTAACGGGCCTAAGCCGACAGTTGGACATCCCCTGAGGGCTCCCAGGCTGCCAGAGGGATGTCTGAATGCCAGCTTAGGCCTAATCCCCAGGGAGTGGGCTTAAGCCGGCAGGTAGACATCCCCCACGGGGTCCAGGACTGCGAGAGGGTTCAGGACAGGCTGAGGGACACCCCTTTCAGTGCACGATTTTTTGTGTACCAGGCCTCTAGTTATATTTATAATAGCTTCCATTTTCCATGGTGCAACAGTGGCTTCTTGAAGAAATCTCTGTTTTTTTGAGTTTTTTAAATATATTTTATTGATTTTTTACAGAGAGGAAGGGGGACTGATAGAGTTAAAAACATTGGTGAGAGAGAAACATCAATCAGCTGTCTCCTGCACACTGCCTACTGGGTATGTGCCCGCAACCAAGGTACATGCCCTTGACCAGAATTGAACCTGGGACCCTTGAGTCCGTAGGCTGACGCTCTATCCACTGAGCCAAACCAGTCAGGGCGAAGTCTCTGGTTTTTCTAATTTCTATGGTGGGTCTTCTCACCCAGCACCTACCTCTAATAGAGCATCAACCTGGGGTGTCCTATGGAGCCTCCTAACAAAACTGCAAGTCTAGGATGTTCTGCAGGAAGCACTTCTCCAGAAATTTTTCTGGGACTTTCATTTGTCTTGGTTGAGATACCTAGAGAAGCAAATCTTTGTGATGCAATTAGTGTCAAATCGTTGGGGAAATAGGTAGTGTTTCAACAAAAAAAAGTAACACTAACAATAATGATAATTAGAGCTCCCATCATGGAAAACCTTCTCTATAGCAGGTTCTTCCCTACAGGAGGTATTGTGCCTATACTGTCACTAATCCTTACAATAATATTGCAACATTCATATGCTAATCCTCATTGTACAAATGTGGAAACAGATTCACAGAGGTAAAGGAATTTTCTTTTGTAGGGACATTATGGGATACAAACAAGATTTGAATGTGCCTAATTTGAAAGCTGTGTTCTTCTGTTCTACCACATTGGTGGGAGTCAATCAGGCATCTCATGTTAAATTGCACTGCAGTAGCAAACAACACTCATATCTCAGTGGCTTGCAGTCACCAAGGCTTATTTCTCACTCACATTGTGTCAGCTGTGGGTTGGCTCTGGCTCTGCTCTGTGTCCTCTTTATTCCAGAACCCAGTTGGAATAGTCGATGTGTCACTCTCTTGGCAGAGAGAAAATACCAGTGGTGGAATCCCATGATAGACCTTAAGGCTTTTGTTCTATCACGCTCACGTTATTAGCCAAAGCAAATCATATGGACAAGCTGATGTGAATGGATGCGAGCAATATCAAAGAAGGCCTTGCAGGAATGGGCTTGGTAGAGAGGGTAGTGAGTGATTTTAACAAATAATATAGTCTCACACAAAGAGTCTTTCAGGAGGAAAGATCTATGTGTACAACTTCAGGAAGATGCATAGAGTTTTCAGGAACAATGAGAAGCCCAATCTGTCAGTTTTAAAATGTACATACAAAAGTTAGATAACATTTGAAACTTTATGCTAAACCCATATTGTGAAGACCTCGGAATGCTAAGCCAAGGAGGGCACCCTTTATTCAACAGCAGGGAGAAACAGCCGACCAGCAATTCAACATAAAAGGTGATTTCAGGTGTCAATGGCACAGCCAGGACACACTTTGACATATTTCAAAGAACTGTGTTTCATTTTGAGAAGAGACAAAGGTAGGTGTTATGCACAATAGCAATAAAACATATGTTTTAACTCATTCACAGGCTTCCCATTTGATCCTCCTACACATGTGTAGAGTTCTGTGGTAGATTAGATTGCTTTCAATGCCTCGCTTCCTCCCTGTTTCAAAATTAAATGTATGTGAGCTTTTCCATGTGACTCTGTAGCAACTCCCATTGTGGGAGATACAAACTTCCCTCATCTTTGATGTTGGCCTTGGCTCTAGGACTGGCTTTGACTGTTGGAATGTGGGCATAAATGGCTGTGTGCTGCTTCTAAGCTGAGGCCATAAGAAGCAGTGTGTTATTTCCTCTGCTCTCTTACATTCCTATTATCCATCAAGAGGAAAGCACGTCAAATAGCTTCTGCGCCTTCACTGTTACCCCAATATGAGGCACATGCTAAAGATCTGGACTCAACATACAACCCAGGGCCAAACCCAGCTGAGATTTGTCTAACCCCAGCCCACCCACAGACTGTGATGGAGAAAAATATTTGTTTCTGGGTTGTTTGTTATGTAGCATTATTGCACTGATAGCTATCTATAAAGAGGTCCATTTTACAGATGAAGATAAACAAATACAGAGGACCTAGGTCTTCTTTTCTCAAGGTTATGTTCTTCTCAATAGACCATCGTATTCTCGGTTAGATAGTAGAGATTTGAAGATATGAGGTACATTATTCATGTAGAATGAGGGGCCCAAAGTCTAAAATGAAGAAGAAATGCAGTCAGCCTGGGAAAAAGTGGGGCTAACCTGGATCAAGATGAACAAAAGCCACAAACATGATGGGGAAGATGTCATTTTGAGGGCACATTTATTCTTTCTTCATTCATTTATTCTTTTGAAAAATATTTATGAAGCAATTATGTACTAAGTAACCCCTTCTCTTATATAATTTACAGTCTAGTGCAATAATCAAACTCTTCAACCAATCAAGGTATAATTATAAATTAAGTATTTTAAAAGAAAATGACACTGTGTAATGAAAATATATCACAGAGGAATCTAATCTGATCTTGGTGGGCTGGGAAGTGGCATCAAGGAAGGCCTCTCTGGGGGAGTGCCCTTTGAGCTAAGATCTGAAGGATGCATATAGACTAACTATGTAAAGAAAGCTGAAGCCCTAACCGGTTTGGCTCAGTGGATAGAGTATCGGCCTGTGGCCTGAAAAGTCCCAGGTTCGATTCTGGTCAAGGGCATGTACCTTGGTTGCGGGCACATCCCCAGTAGGGGGAGCACAGGAGGCATCTGATCAATGTTTCTCTCTCATCGATGTTTCTGACTCTCTATCCTTCTCCCTTCCTCTCTGTAAAAATAATCAATAAAATATGTTTTAAAAAAGAAAGAAGGAAAGAAAGAAAGAAAGAAAGAAAGAAAGAAAGAAAGAAGAAAGAAAGAAAGAAAGAAAGAAAGAAAGAAAGAAAGAAAGAAAGAAAGAAAGAAAGAGAAAGCAAGCTGAAGGTAAATGTCCCACACAGTAAGGATAGCATATGCAAAGACCCTGTGGCAGCAGGAGCTTGGGACATTCAGGAAAGTGAAAATAAAGTCAGCTAGAATGTAATAAACCATGGGAACTGGGGCTGGGGAGGCCTTATTGGCCAAGGCTCTTGGCCTCTTCCTTCATTCATTAGAAAACATTGGAAGATTTTCAGTGGGGCAAGAAGTCTTTTATCAATATTTAATTTCCTAGGTGGAGAAAAGTATTACCTTCTAGGTCAGCCAACTTTGTAAGAACTGGTGAATTTATTATTAAAAATAGGCCGCAAGGATAATGTCTGGTGAAAACAGCCAGGCAGGTAGTATTGAAATTGTCAAAGTGGCCATCACCAACATGAGGTAACAAGTTGGTGTAGTAAGCTGTATTCCTCACATAGCTTTGTGGACAAGCAAGGATTTAAAAGATCTTTTTGAATGAGGCCACAATTTAGATGATTTCATTACTTACCTGATGGAACTCCACGCCTTCCTTTTCCCAGTTGGATCACACTGTGCCTCAAACAGTGCCCCTGTGAGGAGTTAATTTTTGTAATGGGATCACACACCTGCTGTCCCTTCTGGTCATCCATTTAGCTCCATGAGAATACAGAAAAGAATCTCTGCTACCAGTCTGATATTGAAAATTCCTTGATGGCTAGTCTAAAATTAGGCTTCTATTCCTCCCTCACTCCAAACACACCCCTTCTCTGATCCTTGATTTGCTATAACAAAGGTTGGAAAGTTACAGAAGAAGATACTCTCATTCTTTCAGCACCAACAGCTGGACTCTTTCATGAATTTATGTATTTGTAGGATAAGATAATCACTTTCCGTAACCTTCAAAGTAGCTATTCCAGGACATTAATTGCTACCATTTTATATGCCTCAAAATGGTACAATTGACAGTGACACGCATTAATTTTATTGCTGTGTCAGATTTTATTCCATTTGATACTATGCAGCAGGCTTCACATATGGCTATCATGTGTCTGTAATACGTTAGCGTCCTCATTACTAACACCATCTCCATTAGCACATTATCCTCGGCATGTACAGAAGAATTGAGAATTTATACTAACTTAAAGTCCCTGCTCCCAAGGCTCAGTCTTGCCATAAGCAGAGAAACAAGTGTACATGCACACATCTTTTTTTAAAATTAAAAATGAAATGATGAATAATCACAAGGGTGAGTTTAAAATTAACTTATTTCCTGTTCAAACCATCATGTTTTTACTCAGCTTAGTTGGCTGCTGATATAGCAATTTTGAGGGTTTTAAGCTGTTGGCTGACAGTACCCCAGACAGACTACATAGCCATGCAAAGTTTACAAATAAACCAGCAGACTCTTCTTTAAGTGGGTTTTTCACGTTTATTTCTTCCTTTGGATTTGGCACTAGAATGACTTTGCCATGAGAGGTAGTTCATATCAGACTTTCTCCAGCAACAATAGTTCACTCCTATAGAGTTATCACACCCAAACTTCAGTTGAAGGTGAGGGACTGAAAGAAAACTTTGCTGACTAATAAGTAAAATTTCGATCTGTGTCAGGGTAGCAGATGGTATCACTGTAGGCAAAACCTCCTCTCTCTGATCAGTCATCTGTGTAAACATACAGAAATTGGTGACAGACAGTTATGCACAATTTGCAGATGGAGAAAATCAAGGAGAGAGTTCAGTAATATGTTTAAAGTCTCACATTGACAGAGGTAATGATAGGCTTGCAATCTAGGAGTCTGGGCACAAAATGCATTTCTTAATGGATTAAATTCTCTGAGCTTTAATTTCTTCATCTCTAAAATAAAAGCAGTAACATTGAACCTAATAGTAACTGTACAAGAAATAATGATGTGATTTGATAAAGGACTCATCACAGTGTAAGCAATGAATACATGTTAAATCTCTCCCATTAGTGATAGAAAACATTCAATACCACATATCTCCCAGAACAGGTGTACTCTGAAGAGATGTTGCTTGCTTCAATTACACCAACTTTGAAAAAGAAGTCAAATTGCCAGATTTCAAGGAGGAAATATTTTTGAAGAGTCATCAAGCTTGCAAAAAGGAGAAATAAAGTAGTAACAATGTTTATGTGAGCACAACATTCTTTCAGAAATGCTTGGCCAGGTGTTGTTGGGATTAAATAATCCAAGTAGAAAATAAGAACATGAACCTAATTAAAACACATTTGATTTCACACCAAATATCCCAAATCAAATTAAAGGAGAGAGCGGTATGAATGAGTATTTCTAAATTCCATGGAAGGAATTACTCCCATAGGTATTTATAAATGTACAGTGTTAGGATTGCATGATTTCCTAGAATATTATGTAAAATATAAAAAACACACACATTTGTGTATGCATTTTCTAGAGACACGATCCTTGTACATACATTTCATCAGAATCTCAGGACAAAGACCCCCCAAAGTTCAGAATCACTGACTTAAACCAATCCTATCCTTTAGCCCTAGTTCATTCCTATTAGTGATTCACATATCACTCTCTTCCTAGCTGTAATACTCTCCACGGACTGACAGAAATTTGGTGGTCGCACCCTTTGTTCTTCTTGTCCTTCCAGAATGCTCTTGACATGAAGAATCAACGGCAGTGGGAAAAAGAAATTAAAATCAAGAAATGTTAAGCTGGTAGAATTTTAATAGGTAAAGCACTGAGACTGGAACTATTTTTTTTTAATTTAAATTCTGTATTATTTACAGTATTACTTATGTCTCCATTCTCCCCCATTGACCTCTCCCTGGACGCTCCCACCCCCCAGCACATGCCCTCACTCCCCTACTGTCTGTATCCATTGGTTATGCTTATATGCATGCATACAAGTCCTTTAGTTGATCTCTTACCCTCTCCCGCCCTCCTCTGCCTTCCCTCTGAAGTTTGGTGTTCTGTTTGATGCTTCTCTGTCTCTAAATCTATTTTTGTTCATTAGTTTATGTTGTTCATTATATTCCAAAAATTAGTAAAATCATGTGATATTTATCTTTCTCTGACTGGCTTATTTTGCTTAGCATAATGCTCTCTAGGTCCATCAATGCTGTTATAAATGGTAAGAGTTCCTTCTTTCTTACAGCAACATAGTATTCCATTGTGTAGATGTACCACAGTTTTTTAATCCACTCATCTGCTGATGGGCACTTAGGCTGTTTCCAAATCTTAGCTATGGTAAATTGTGCTGCTATAAGCATAGCGGTGCATATATCCTTCCTGTTTGTTGTTTCTGATTTCTTGGGATATATCCTAGAAAAGGGATTACTGGGTCAAGTGGGAATTCCATTTTTTATTTCTTTATTGATTAAGGTATTACATATGTATCCTTATCTACCCATTGCTCCCTCACCCACCTCCCCCCCTCCCTGCCTCATGCTCTCACCCCTCTGCCTCTGTGTCCATTGGTTATGATTATATACATGCATATAAGTCCTTTGGTTGATCTCTCCACCTTACCCACACTCTCCCCTACCTTCCCTCTGAGGTTTGACGGTCTGTTCAATGCTTCACTGTCTCTGGTTCTGTTTTTGTTCATCAGTTTATGTTGTTCATTATATTCCACAAATGAGTGAGATCATGTGATATTTATCTTTCTCTGACTGGCTTATTTCACCTAGCATAATGCTCTTCAGCTACATCCATGCTGTTGCAAATGGTAGGAGTTCCTTCCTTTTTACAGCAGTGTAGTATTCCATTGTGTAGATGTACCACAGTTTTCTAATCCACTCATCTGCTGATGGGCACTTAGGCTGTTTCCAAATATTAGCTATTGTAAATTGTGCTGCTATAAACATAGGGGTGCATATATCCTTTCTGATTGGTGATTCTAGTTTCTTCAGATATGTAACTGGGTCAAATGGGAGTTCCACTTTTAATTTTTTGAGGAAACTCTATACTGTTTTCCACAGTGCCTGCACCAGTCTGCATTTCCACCAGTAGTGAAGGATGGTTCCTTTTTCTCCACATCCTCTCCAGTACTTGTGGTTTGTTGATTTGTTGATGATAGCCATTCTGACAGATGTGAGATGGTACCTCATTGTCGTTTTGATTTTCATCTCTTGGATGATTAGTGACTTCGAGCATGTTTTCATATGTTTCTTGGCCTTCTGTATGTCCTCTTTTGAAAAGTGTCTATTTAGGCCCTTTGCCCATTTTTTTATTGGATTGTTTATCGTCTTTTTGTTAAGTTGTATGAGTTCCCTGTACACTTTTGAAATTAAACACTTATCAGATATAACACTGATAAATATGTTCTCTCATGCAGTGGGCTCTCTTGTTTTGTTGGTGGTTTCTTTTGCTGTTCAGAATCTTTTTATTTTGATGTAGTCCAATTTGTTTATTTTCTCTTTAGTTTCCATTGTCCTAAGAGCTGTATCAATAAAGATATTGCTACAACAGATGTCTGATATTTTGCTGCCTATGGATTCTTCTAAGATTTTTATCGTTTCCTATCTTTAAGTCTTTTATCCATTTTGAGTTTATTTTTGTGTATGGTTTAAGTTGGTGATATAGTTTCAATTTTTTTTGCATATATCTGTCCAATTTTCCCAACACCATTAATTGAAGAGACTGGCTTAACTCAGTTGTATGTTCCTGCCTCCTTTGTCAAATATTAATTGAGCATAATGGCTTGGGTTGATTTCTGGGTTCTCTGTTTTTTTTTCCACTGGTCTATATGTCTGTTCTTGTGCCAGCACCAGTCAGTTTTGAGAACAGTGGCTTTGTAATATAGCTTGATATCTGGTATTGTGATCCCTCCAACTTTGTTCTTCTTTCTAGGATTGCTGCAGCTATTTGGGGTCTTTTTTTATTCCAGATGAATTGATATGTTAATGAAGATTGCATTGAATCTATAGATTCCTTTGGGTGGTATGGACATGAGACAGGAACTATTTGTATAGATAGTCAGTTTTCACACAGATTTTATGGCGCTTCTCTGTAATACACTAGAATGTGACCTGCCAGGGCTGACTGACAGACCCTGAACGACGGATGAACAGATTCCTCTGACACACATTTCTGTGAAAGAGAAGGCTAAGGGACTCTTTTACTTTAGAATTAAAAAGCAGTCCTGTTCACCTGCCTTCTTAGACTTTTACTGTCACAGCAGCTTGAACTTATAATTTTTATAACCATTGACATGTATCACCCTTTGCATCTTCTGTCACTGAAAGTTAAAGTTGGAGCAAATCTAGGGGGTGGGGAAAGTTGCTGTATCATGTGGGAATCCTTTACTCAGATTTCAATAAACACATGCCTGGAACAAAAAAAAAAAAAAAAAAGATTGTCACAACAGCTTGAACTAAAATGAACTATTAGATATAAGCAGTAGGGTAAGTATCTGTGAGAAAGTACATGCTTCTACAAGGTCAGGTCTAAAAGACTAAACAGAGATTTTAGCAAAAACCCCAGGGGTTCGGACTTGTTTGGAAAAGTCAGGTAGGGGTTGCCACCTTCGGTAAGGTCCCCCCAGAGGCCCCTGGCCTTTCAGAGACTCCTCCTTACAGATCTTCCAACCAAGTCCCATGCTTCCCAACAGTGACCCTTGGAAGAAATGTTATTATAAAAACTAACCATCAGAAGTTATCAAACTAGTATGACCTCAAAAGAGCTCACAAGTGGAGTTCAGCAGTGACTCTTCCATAACTTATCTTAACAGATGGACCAAGTCCATCCTCGCCTCCATTTCCTCCCCCAGATAGTCAAGTGATGGACCATGTGGTCTCTAGTGGCCCTATAATGGCCACCACAAGTTATTGAGGGTCTATTTTGCTATATACCAGACACATAATCATATTTTCCCCAATCCTCACAGAGACTTTGCAAGTAGCATTGCTTTCCCACTCTTCAGTTATGGAATTCTATTAAATGATTTGTGTAGGGTACCATGTCCTAAATGCAGAACTTGGACTAGGACTTTAATCTGACCACTGCTTAAACATTTTATCCTCTATACCCACTGACTCTAAACTTAGAAAAAAATGATTTGAACAAGTACCCTCAAAGTGTGGTTATATACAGTATATATCTATATATATATCTATATCTATATATCTATCTATATATATCTACATATATAGCTATATGTAGATATATATAGATAGATATAAACATATATATATATCTATATATAGATATATAGATATAGATATATATTGCGTGGCCAGATTATTATGACCACCTGACGTTTGTAGGCAAATTAGCTATAATTTCACACTGAAGTTGCTAGAGGGCTAGACCATTATAAATAGGGAAGCAGGTTGTTTACCACAACAATGTAAGTGACTTTTTTCTGAAGATATGAGTAAACAACATGATTTAACAGACTTTGAATGTGGGAGATATATATTTATATATATACTAGAGGCCCGGTGCATGGAATTTGTGCACTGGAGGGGGGGGGGAGGGTCCCTCAGCCCAGCCTGCACCCTCTCCCATCTGAGATCCCTTGGGGGATGTCCAACTGCTGGCCCACAGGGATTGGGCCTAAACCAGCAGTTGGACATTCCTCTCACAAGCTGGGACTGCTGGCTCCTAACAGCTCGCCTGCCTGCCAGCCTGATCACCCCCTAACCACTCCTCTGCCAGCCTGATCGACACCTAACTGCTCCTCTGCTGGCCCAATTGTCCCCAACTCCACTCCCCTGCCAGCCCGATAGCCCCCACTGCCCTCCTCCGCTGGCCCAGTCACCCCCAACTGCCCTCCTCTGCCAGCCCAATGGCCCCCAACTGCCCTCCCCTGCAGGCCCAGTCACCCCTAATTGTCCTCCCCTGCCGGTCACCCCCACTGGCATCCCCTGCTGACCCAGTCACCCCCAACTACCTCCCTGCCAGCCTGATTGCCCTCCCCTGCTGGCCCATTTGCCCCCAAATGCCCTCCCCTGCAGGCCTGATCTTGCCCCCAACTGCCCTCCTCTGCCTGCCAATTTGGTTCTGATTGGCTGGTTTCTATGCCAGTCAGCGTCAAAAGCTCCACCTCCTAGGCAGCCATTAGCTCCTCATACTTCACCCAGATTTGGTTCTGATTGGTCAATTTCTATGCCAGTCAGCATCTCTGAGCCTATCAGCGGGGCCTGATCAGAAAGATGGGGCTGATTAGCAGTCCTGGTGGAGGCCTGGAGACAAATGGAGGTGTGGCTGCTGGCCAGGCCCAAAGCAAGAGAGGCAAGTGCTGATCAACAGCTGCCACAGAGGCTACAGATCAGACCCTGTTTCTCTCTTCAGGCCTCTCTCCCTACCTGATTCGCAGCCCCCTCAGCTGTCAGTGCTGGCTCACCGGCACCTGCAGCCACAGTAGTCAGCCTGGGTTGCCATGGCAACCCAGTGCTGACAGCAGGACTGACTTCTGGTTGGTGGAGCCTCTGGTCTTGTGGATGTGAGGGGCCCAGTATTTTTATATATTAGGATACTAGAGACCCAGCTCATGAAATCGTGTGGGTGGGGTCCCTAGGCCTAGCCTGAGATCAGGGCCATCTTCTACCCTTTCACTAGTCCCCAGGCTGAACACTGACTCTGCCACTGCCAAGGTGAGTAGGTTGCAGGCGCGCCCCGCAGCTTCTGTCAGCGCCACAAGCCCCAGGAGCAGCGGCAGCAGCAGTGGCAGTGGCAGCAGTGGCGGTGGTGGCACCCACATGAGTGGTCCTGAGCGGGCAACGCGTTCCATCAGCGGCCAGCCTGGTGCACTCTCATGGAGGTGAAGTCGCTGGCGCTCGCTCTCCCACTGGCCTGAGCCCCAGAGCAGCTGGGGATGAGCTGGGGATCCCAAGAGCCTGACAGCCAACCCAGTCCTACCACCACCCACCCTGGTTTCCCCATTCACTATTGCTGATCCATCGGAGCCTAAAGGCCTGGGGTAAAGGAGCAAGAGGTCAGCCCACTCGCCAATCCCCAGTCCTACCCAGCTGCTACCCACCCACTTCCCAGTAGCTTCCCATTCGCCTGTGGGGTGGAGATGAGGGAGAGACCAAGAAGTGGTCAATGCACCTCATGGCGACTGGCCAAGCGTCGTTCCGGTCATTGTGCTTATGGTCCCTGCCCTTTTATTATATAAGATATATATATATATATATATATATATACATATATATATATACACACACATATATATGTATATATATAGTCCCATGTAAATATATGTATTGGCATATAAATATCACATATATCCCAAAATATATACAAATAGAAATTTGAAATTAATGAACTAAAATTTGAATAATGTGTTATATGTTGAAGGCATAAAAACAGTTATTGCTAATATATTAGAGAGCATAATGTGATTGAATAGATATCATTTTTTTTAAAGAATTTCATTGTGACTTAAGTTTGCATCTAAATTCAGACAATTTCTCAACATGGTATTATTAATGGCTGTTGTAACTCAGGTGAAAGAAGCCATTGGGTGTGCCCGAAATAGTTGGTCTTCAGTCCCTTCCATCAAGCATACAAATCTTTGTTAACATTCAGCTAACAAATTTCTCTCTTTCCAGATGTTTTCACTTAATAATCAGAAGGTGTTACATTTTTGTATTTTTAACAAATGGATTCAAAATGTCCTGAAATTCTTTTGTTTACAATTTTGAACTGGCTAAATATTGTTTCTAAGTTTTTTAAGTATGAAAGTCTCTATAAGTGATTCATTTAAATCACTTTTCTCAAAAAAGTCACATAATAATAAAAACATTTCTGGGATTACTGGGATTTCCAAGTTCCGTTTTCAAAATGCTCTCTCCATAGCATGAGATTCTTTCAAAAAGCCCTTTTTTTTTTCCTACTGTGAAGTTAAGTTTACCACAACAGGATGGATTAAGTGCATTTATTACTGCTAGGTAGCATATTCTGACAGCCATTTTCATCATACGAAAGGTCAATAATTTGGAGTTCTTGTCATTTTGCCAAAGGAAAAAAGGTGCAATTCATCTTTCTGTTTGTAGCTGCTTTAACACCTTACCACAAAATATGCAGCAAACATCATTCACCCCTTCTTTTTTTTCTTTATTGATTAAGGTATTACATATATGTCCTTATTCCCCCATTACCCCCACTCCCTCCACTCATTCCCTCACCCCCCTGGTGTCTATGTCTATTGCTTAGGCTTATATGCATGTGTACAAGTGCTTTGGTTGATCTCTCCCCCTTACTCCTATCCTCCCCTACTTTCCCTCTGAGGTTTGGCAGTCTGATCAATACTTCTCTGTCTCTGGATATATTTTTGTTCATCAGCTTATGTTGTTCATTATATTCCACAAATGAGTGAGATCATGTGATATTTATCTTTCATTGACTGGCTTATTTCACGTAGCATAATGCTCTCCAGTTCCATCCAGGCTGTTGCAAATGGTAAGAATTCCTTCTTTTTTACAGCAGCATAGTATTCCATTGTGTAGATGTACCACTGTTTTTTAATCCACTCATCTGCTGATGGACACCTAGGTTGTTTCCAAATCTTAGCTATTGTAAATTGTGCTGATATGAACATAGGGGTGCACATATTCTTTCTGATTGGTGTTTCTAGTTTCTTGGGATATATGCCTAGAAGTTGTCACCCCTTCTCTTTTGACAAATTATGTTAAATGTTCTACTATTTAAGATGATGAAATGCATTAAAACCACTTACTGAGACACAGATAACTAATTATTACCCAGTATACGGAAAGCAAGCAAAGGAGGGGCTGGCCCCAGTAGAACTCTGAATTCAGGAGCAATAACTCAGAAACCATGACACCACATGACATCTGACTTGAAGAGCAAATGTAAATTTGTACATTAAATATTAACCGGTTAATTTCTTTCCTATCTCGTTTATAGAAATGGCATTAGAAATATTTTCTTTGCATGCGTTACTTTCTTATGCTCCCTATCTGTTTTGCCCACTGCCTTGGGAGAGCTCTCCTCTTCATAGTTGCTTTTCTGAGCCAGTAACCCGAGCCCTGCTGGCAGCTTCTGGCTCCTGTATGAAATTTTAGGTGCAAATCTAACTTAATGAGCCTAACAAAATGGCACATAAAGATGTCTTTTAGATAAGGAGCGCTTGGGGTACTATTAACTCCTAGTTAACCTGGGGTGCCCATGGGAAAAACAATAGCATTGCTTGGGTCACTCTGTCTCCTCTTCCTTCTTTACTGGTCTTTAATGTCACTACAAGTCCCCTGCCCCCATCTCAAGAACTCCAGTCAACACTGATCTCACCCTTTCTCTGGGCATCACATCTGTACCTTAGAGTTGGCATTTGATGATAGTATTCTCTCCTTACACCCTGAAACCTCTCTAGAGTCCAAGGATCATCACTCATGTGCTTAAAATTATAGCCAATAACATTCTGTGTAGAGGGGGTCTGACTCTGGCTTGCCACCCACTATGGTAATAGTCTCCTCTGGATAAAGACCCTCTGGGTCCTTTTGTAGGCATGATGTCATCGCTGAGGGTTCCATTGTGCCTTCCCTTGAATGTATCAAGTGTGCAGTGATTATTTACAGTCAATCTCCATTTAAAATGTACCTAATCCTATATAATAAAAGGTCAGAGGCGTCACAACCAGAACAACCAGAGACCAGACCACCATGGTCCCTCGCAGGGCTGGCCCCGCCCCCTGGCAAGCAGTTAAGGGTAATCAGGCAGGCAGGCAGGCAGGCAGAGTGGGTAGAGGTGATCAGGTAGGCAGACCAGCAGTTAGGGGTGATCAGGTAGGCAGGCAGGTGGTTAGGGGAGATCAGGTAGGCAGATAGCCCCTTGCCGGGCTGGCCCCACCTCCATGCAAGCAGTTATGGGCAATCAGGCAGGCAGGAAGAGTGGTTAGGGGTGATCAGGTAGGCACATAGCCCCTCACAGGGCTGGCTCTGTCCCCCAGCAAAGAAAGAGGGAAGCCCAGGCCAGCCAAGCCATCACACCCCAGCTTATTGCAGGCAGAGGGAGGCCACCAGTGGTGGGGGGTGGGGGGGTGGGGGGGTGGGCGGAGGGCAGCACTGAATAGATGGCAAGCAGTAGCAGCAGCAGGGGTGGGGCCAGCTGCCTGCAGCTGGGGAAAGGAAAACCTGATAAGCCCTGATCTCAAGCCAGGCCTAGGGACCCTACCCGAAGGGTACCAGATTGTGAGAGGGTGCAGGCTGGGCTGTGGGACCCTTCACCCCTGAAGTGCATGAATTTTCATGTACTGGGTCTCTAGTATTATAATAAGGATCATTTTATAAATCAAGAAGCAAAAACACCATGACAGCTTCTCAGAGGATGTCCAATAAAATTTTTGAAATTTCTGTCCCATTTTCAAAAGGTCAGAGTATAATATATAAGAATACAAGTGTTCCAATAAAGCACCAGCTGTGTAGAATGAATGCCTTTTTCTATACCCACTAAACTGTGATTCAGATAAAAGCAAAGGTCTCTTGAACTAATGAGTCGCTGTAAAAGTTAAAGATCCGTGCAAGAATAATACATAGGTGCAGTTCAGAGAGTTCTGGAATTAAAGCTACACTAAACTGAACTTATGGCTTGCAAAAAGAGCTTTGAAGACTGATTTTCGCTGTTTACTCATAGAACAATAAGTGTTTATAAAAGCCTATTTCTAATCTTTCACTTTTTCCACTAAACTAAAATTCCTTCCATAAGGACAGCCCAGGATGCCCAGTGCAGAGAGCCTTTCAGCCCAGTACATGGACCCACAGAGCAACCAGTTCAGATCTGACAAGGGTTTTGATGTTTTAGAGCATAAGATCAGATTTGAGAGAAATCGTAATCTTTCCCCCACCCCATTAATTCATCCTATATAATAAAAGCATAATACGCAAATCGACCTGACAGAGGAACAACCAGTCAGCGGAGGGCAGGGCTGGCGAGCAGGTGGCATGTACCTTGGTAGGTACAGGCAGAGGGAGGGAATGGTGATTGGGGGGCAGCAACCAGCAGTGGCAGAGGGGTGATGCGGGGGGCTGGCACCATTTTCTGATCCCCTGTCCTTGCCTCCCACAGAGGGAGACCAGGTGGTGGCAGTGGCGAGGTGATGGGCATGGTGCCGTCCCCTGATCGGCTGGCCTGGTTGTCTCCTACAGAGGGAGTCCAGACTGCAACTTAGGTCCACTCCCAATGGAAAGTGGGCCTAAGCCATCAGTAGGACATCCCCTGAGGACTCCTGAACTGTGAGCAGGTGCAGGCCTGGCTGAGGGACTTCCTCCCCCAGTGCACAAATTTTCGTGCACCAGGCCTCTAGTTTTGTAATAAAATACGTCCTTTTTATCCATTTTCTCACCTATAAAATGTAGTTATGTGCTGCCCCCATTTTTCCACACTTTTTCTTTTAATAATGACAAATAAATCTCTATGCTTCTTACTGACTATGCCCACTCATTCAACTACTTCCAATCTGTGGTCAGAAATATGTCCAAATGCATAAAAGACAGAGCGAAAAAGCAGTGTACTTTACACGTCTCATGTCTTCACGATTGCCAAGAATACAGAGTCCTGTTTTACAAAAAACAACAAACAAACCAGGAACCATTTGTGTCAATGGTATGTTGCTTACAGTGTTTTCAAATCTAAAAATCAAAATAAATGAACAAGCAGAACAGAAACAGGCTCATAGATACAGAGAGCATTTTGACAGTTGTCAGATGGAGGGGGTTGGGGGAATGGGTGAAAAAGGTGAAGGTATTTAGAAGTACAAATTAGTAGTTACAGTGTAGTCATGAGGATGTAAAGTACAACACAGGGAATATAGTCAATGATCCTATTTAATAAAAGGCTAACAAGCAAATTGTCCCCTTGACTGGGAGTTAGACCAGGAGTTCGACCAGGGGCCAGGGCTGGCTGGCCAACTACCCAAGGCTCTTCCCCTCAGCCCCCCTACCCCTGATTGCCCCTACCCACCCTGATTGGGGTAGGCCAGCTGGAACCCACCCATGCATGAATTTGTGTACTGGCCTCTACTACTACTATTCTAATAACTATGTATGCTGTCAGATGGGTATGAGATTTTTTGGGATGATCATTTAGTAAGTTTTATAATGTCTAACCATGGGAGTATATACCTGAAACTAATATAATATTCTATGTTAACTATAATTAAAAAATAAATAATAATTTTTAAAAAAGAAAGAAAAGAAATGGAGTGGAAAATTAGCTTCCAAATGCCAGTACAGTACAATTCTGGGGGAAGAAGGTAGTGGTTCCAGTGCCCTGGGGGCTGCACTTCCTGAAAATTCCCTATGGAAGATTTTTCTCAGGGTACAGATTATAGGGTGAGTTAAGCTATCATTGTTTTTAAAGTCACACATAGCACAATGAGCATTGGGAGTACTTCATTTAATGTTCATTCTCTTTCCATTATTTCTTTATTGAACTAATTACATGTAAATACATCTAGGGTAGAAATCTCACTTCCTAAAACTTAGAGTTTAAAGTTAGGACCTTACTATTTGTTTAGCAGCTACACTTTTATAATATGTATAATAAGTGACCAGAATGACCAGAACAATCAGAACAACTGAATGACTGGTCGCTATGATACACACTGTGGCTGGCCAACCTCCTGTGGCCCCTCCCCCTGAACAGCCGGCCCTGATCAGCCTCCATCGGGGCAGGCCGGCTGAACCCCATCTGTGCACAAATTTGTGCACCAGGCCTCTAGTATATATAATAAGAGAATTCTTGGAGGGTAAAACCCAAATGCTCTGTAACAGAACTAGGGACACTAAGAATAGTTATTGTATTGCAGGATTTTAGAGCTGAAAAGTAATCATCTAACTTTAACTCCTCATCCTGCAGAAGAGAGAACTGAAGTCCGGAGAGGTGATGAGTCATCCCCAAAGTCAACCACCAGCAATGGTCCCAAGACAGTGGCCCAATGTGACTGGGCCTGTGCCCTGCTCCCCTCGCTACCACGCTTTCTGGTAGGCTATGCACATAGACCTAAGTGATCTAAATTATGTCCGAAAGTCTTTCCATTACAAAGTGAATTCATAAATAAAAAATGATACTGAGGCTTTAGAAAAACTATTTTGTTGAACTCCTACACACACACACACACACACACACACACACACACTATAGAAAGCAAATAGCGTCTTCTGCTTTTTATACTCAGGAGTTTACTCTCCTATTTCACAATCCCACAGAACAATTTCTGGCTCCGGGCACATTTGACATAAATCCTGAAGCATGTAATTGACTCGGCGTGCTGCAGGGATCAGAGAACTCATGAGATAACGGACAGCCAGCCCACTAAGGGCATGTGACTCCTGCATTTAATCTGCTGAGGAGGCTGTGGCACTGTGCAATCCGGGCTGCTAAATGAGATTCTTCTCCTCTTTCAAAGCCCTGCTCAGTGATGGCCCTTCCTTGGTGGTGATTTTTCCAACCACATTGTCATTTCACTATTATCCACTTCATGTCATATTAACATGAAGTGGGAGGTGGGGATGGATCTTTCTTAGTTACACCAAATTTCTTCTTATTTTGTACTTTGGGAAGACAGGCTATTTCAGATCAGCATTCATCCACCCGCTAGTAATATACTTTAAAGTGACTTGCAGGTTTCTGACTGATATGCCGAGTTGTGCCATGGGAACTCAGGTCAATAATTAAAGAGTTCCCGTGACTAGGGAACTTTGTTTGTCAAGTATGTGTGCTGGGTTGTGTGGTTACAGAAAGTAAGGCATCTTCCCTGATCTCTAGCACACACTCCTCATTGGGAGGGAAACTGAATAGGCAGTTCTGGTGTGACAAGGGAGACACGAAGGTACCAGAGAAGCAGAGGGAGGGTGTCCAAGCCAGCCGGAGAAGTCCTTGAATCCTACCTGGGGAGGTGACGTTGGAACTGTTATCTAATAGCTGGGCAGAGAGGAAGGCGGGGGGAACAGCTCATGCAGAGACACCGCCTGGATGCTTTTAACCTAGCGGTGGTCGGCAAACTCATTAGTCAACAGAGCCAGATATCAACAGGACAACGATTGAAATTTCTTTTGAGAGCCAAATTTTTTAAACTTAAACTATATAGGTAGGTACATTGTTATCAACTTAATTAGGGTACTCCTAAGGCTTAGGAAGAGCCACACTCAAGGGGCCAAAGAACTGCATGTGGCTAGCAAGCCGCAGTTTGCCTGCCACTGACTAGGGGATTACAAGTAGCTCTAATGGTGCCAGAGGCTGGGTGAGGGCTGGAAGTCCCAGGAAATGAGGCATGTCAGGTAAAAGGGGTGAACTACCCCTTTCTCCTCTGTAGCTTTTCTTCCTCAGTGCGCTTAGCTTCCAAATGCCAGAGACCACCCAATGTGTGTAGTTTGGTTGCTGAATATAGATTCAGAATTTCTAGACATCTGTGCAATTCAGCTCCCATTCATTTAAGCTTTAGCCTCTCTAAGGATTGTGGGCAACTGTGACTGGTTTTCTGAATATGGGCCTCAGGCTCAAAGCTGGGAAATTCTTACAGTATAATCAGCTAAGCACAGAAGAGAATAGGAGAAGCATCCTTTTCCCATTAAATGAAGAACTTCGGGGTTTCTTATCCAATGTCTTTTAATAAAAAGTGATTTCCCATATCAAAGAAAGGGGAAAGGAAGAAAAGCTTTATATTTTTAATTGCTATTTCTTAAAACAGCTGAGCAAGTCAACATTATTTATGGGCTCATTTATGTGTTTTGTTTTTGGAACTCTGAATTCCAAAAAATAGAGCCTGTGTTAAACAGTTCAATGGGGAGAGAATTAAGCAAATAGTTTTCTGAGACTACTGGGATTTTTATATCCTTGGCCAGGGCCTGTCTGAAATGAACGGAAAATCCGGATGTCCTTTCTCTGTTTCTTCCTCCCTCTCTTTCTTCCTCCCTCTCTTTCTTTCTTTCTCTCTCTTTCTTTCTTTCTTTCTTTCTTTCTTTCTTTCTTTCTTTCTTTCTTTCTCCTTTCTTGCAGTAAGTAATAGTCTTAGACCTTCTGAATAGAATATTTTAGTTAGATTAAAATGGATCAAGTCTCTGTATGGCTAATATAGGCCATAGAAAGAATAGATAATACTAGTCATAGGAAGAACAGTGAATTATTTAGGTCTGTGTCTTTGCAGAACATACAACAAAAAATAACACAATATCTTAAAAATCTCTTTTTTTGTTTTTGCTATGTGATTATGCCTCTTTTTTTTTTTTCTCCTCCGCTGGGTACTGCTCAGTGCCTAAATCTTGCTTACATTTTGGAGGCAGTAATTAAACCCTGGAAATTTCTGGAGCTGTTCTGCAGTGCTCTGAGTATGCTGTAAATCACCACGCTCGCCCCTGGGGGCTCCTTCCCAGAAGCTGTCAGAGGCAGCAACTCCATGTTTATGGGAGAGTCTCTCGACGCTTTATACTCATTGAGATAAAATTAAGTCAAAGAGCATTCAGTTAAAATGGCAGGGTAATTAAATGAGCTGTTCTCCGTCCCCCGATCTAAATGGCATCAAGACTTTGAACTGGGGCGATGAAAATGTGGGATCGTGTTCTTGCTGAGCAATTCCGGGGGACTGCAGGCATGAGTTTTCTAGCGAGGTCATGGCAGACTGGAGATTTACAATCTCTTCTGTATATACTCAAGAAATACACATGCGTTTAGAGGTTCCTACTTCAACCCCCAAAGTGGGTGGCACTCATGGAGCACCGGAGGGTTAACATGCAGCTCTGATACCTGACTGTAGCTGCAAGGCCGAGAGAGCAGATGTGGTTTGTGGCCTCTGGGAGTTCATGGATTAATAGGGGAACCAGTTCAACAAACAAGGGTACATTGAATAAAAGAGATATGTACAATAGGGGTAACGCTGGATATCTGGCTGTGTTATTAATTAGAAAACATCTGACACTGAAGTTGTGATGGCCAAGAGAGAGCATAGGAACTGTCTAGTCCAGAGGTCTGAGGTTTGTCATTGGGGCTCTGCTAGGAGTTTCCAACCATGTCCCTTCTGTGAGGTTGCCAAGAGAGGTTAATGCAACAGGTGGTAGCAAACCCTTCTCAGAGCACACTGGAACTATTTTATTTTTTTTAATATATTTTATTGATTTTTTTACAGAGAGGAAGGGAGAGGGATAGAGAGTTAGAAACATTGGTGAGAGAGAAACATCAATCAGCTGCCTCTTGCACACCCCCTACTGGGGTTGTGCCCGCAACAAAGGTACATGCCCTTGACCGGAATCGAACCTGGGGCCCTTCAGTCCGCAGGCGGACACTCTATCCACTGAGCCAAACTAGTCAGGGCTGGAACTACTTTATTTTAATCAGTCAGTCCCCATTGTCAGCCCCAATTCCATCCCCACACATCTCTGTATATACCTATGCGGAGATTTCAGCCATGCACTTGCCCAGTTGTATTACTCTGTGAGTGCATACATCATCCTCCGCTGATAGTTTTGCTGAAACTTAACAGGTGAACTGGCCTCCTTGCTCCTTGCACCTGCACTCACGCTTCTTCCATCAGTTCTCAGTATGAGCCACCCCATCTCTTGCGTCCTAACCTTCTGCCTGGAGTCTGACTTCTCCCCCTGAATTATTCTGACCAGCAGCCTCCATGCCCTAAAGTGACCACATTCAGCATTCTTACCTGGGCAATTGTTCTGCTTTTCACTGACTTTGTCGTTAAAAACCAGTATTTTTCATATTTTACACAATGTACAGTATAAGAGCATCATGAGTAGTAGATGTTTACAGAGTTAAATTTAAGAAATTAGTCCCTGATAAATTTCAGAATTGCCCTTTTTAGCATATTTCAGAAGTCTGTGCTTTACTATCGTTTAATTTGTTTCTTCTATTCTTTTTTATAAGTTTAATTCTGAGCAATCAGCCAAAAATTTACCAAAGGCTCCCCTTCCGATTAATTTTCATGTACTTTGCATCCATTTAAGGTGAGTTTCCTGTTTTCATGCATTTTAAGCATTGCAAAGATTGAGAAGCAAGTAGACATCTATGGGATATCCTGACCGAATCCGCTCTAGTTTGGTTGTTTTCTTATAAAACTCACATCATTCTGCTCTCAATTGGTCTTTGCTTGGTAACTGGGTCTGCATTGATTGGAAGGCACAGGAAGTCTCCTTGGTTAAGTTCAAGTATTGATTTACTATCTGGGGTCTCCCTGATTCGGTGCCTATGTAACTGTTGCCTAGAACTACTTTAGAGGGAATATAAGAGAAGCACATTTACTATCTCCTGGCATTTAATACTTCCCTGAGCTTTCGAAACTTGCTTCGAAAGGACAGCACCACCAGCTTGCCCTGGTCCTGTAAGTGTTGCCTCTGCTACAGTATTTCAGTCTCAGTGTCTTGCCTGTCTCCACCGTCCAAAAGCTTGGGCTGACATGCCTTCTCTGTAAAGGTTACGTGACTCGTTTTCATTAGAAAATAGGTAGCTGAAAAACAAAGGGTTCCAACTTCATATGAGGAGAAAATAAGAGTTCCACGAAGCTTCGTAGGAAACAGTCATGAGGATGGAATTGGCAACCCCAAGGCAAAAATAAACAAAAAAAACCCACACCCAGTTCCTGATAAACCCAGGACACGCACACTTGCCATGCACATGGCGATTCTAGGTTACTCATGTGAATGAAATGAGATTTAGACATTTCCCTACAGATCTCTAATCAGACTTCCCACATTCATATTGATGTGAGTTTTCTCTCCTGTGTCCTCCTCTCTCTGTGGGAGAAGTTGATGACCAGTGAAATTGATAAGGTAAGGTCTTAGGAGACAGGGAGATGAGTAAGCTTTTAGAATAATCAGGAGTTGGCTAAAGACCTTGATCTTGCACTGAAAGTTGTTTTGTGAGAACTAATGTTAAACATTGAGATTCCAACTGCTCTTTAAAGCTGTAAACCCCCAAAGGGCAGCTCTGTGTGTTGTACTTACTACACCCCTCAAAATCCTGAGCTCCGGGTCTCATATGTAGAGATCACTCACCAAAGTATTGTTGAATAAAGAATGAATTAAATTATCATCACCATCAGTATTGGGTATCCATATCATATTCCACAGATAAGTGCAAGACACGATCTTATTAAGATAACATCAAGATTGTAAAATTTTTTCTGGCAGAGCTACATTTTTCTATATCTTTAGGACTAAGATTACTATGTATAGTAATAAGTTGAAAGCAGATTAGAAAAAAAATCTGACATAAAGAAGTGTTAGCATTACAGCAAAAATGCAGGGTGTTCGGGAAAGTGCACAGACATTTTAAACGATTTATGCCATTGGTTGCCAGAGCATTTTTATGATATTTCCTGATGGCACTTTATGCAAAAACTGAACTTTAAAGGAATTTTATAATTCACTGTAAACTTAATTTTGTGCATCGTTATTAACTGAGAAGTATGCAACTGTGATAACCTAGCTTGCAAACAGTAGCTATTGAGAGATTACACCAACTCTATTGTATTATGCAGTAGTTCTTTTGCATACTTCATTTCCTCAAGGGAAAAATATTGTAATTTGTAATTTCCATATTACCAGATTATCACGCACTCTCCCGTGATTACTCTTTCTATTTGCTTGGAATTTGTCAATTTCTGCACAATTTAATAAGACAATTTGACTTTCCAAACACCAGGAAAATCTTGGAGGGCTGCATTTCAATGGAAAATGGAAAAGCCTACAGTTCTTTCTCAGGATCACAAGCTTAGAATTTCCATTTGTTAAACCACCTTCCCATTCCATCTCCCTCCCCTCCAGTGAAGCTTAACTATTTGATTTCATCTTGCAACAACACAATTTCTAAGGATATGATCTTAATACTATTTTAATGATGAAATAAGAAATGCTGGAGGTGCAGTTATTATAGGTTTGCTATATATTGTGACTGCGTTACAAATACACACAGACTTACATGGAGAGAAAATGCAGCAACTCTGTCACGAAGATTCAAAAACAATTTCCACAGCATTTAATATACAAACTGTATAAACAGTTTCAGAAATCACCAAGGTGAATAAATTCTCTTTGTCCACACTTAACAGTGTTCTCCCAGCTGCTTTGTAGCCCTGAAACCAAGATGGTCTAATACCATTACACTGCTCTCACATCAGCCCACTTAATTGTGCTCATCAAGTTGTTCCTCAAATAGGTTTTGCAATTATCTCATGTTGTGTCAATCATGGAAATCTGTTGGTTTAATTCTATCCAGTCAGCAAGTAGTTATTGAATGCCTACTTGGAGTTGGGTGCTGAAAATACCCTTTTCTGCCATATTCTGAGCTGCTGGCTTGTTGACTCCACTGAAGATTTTTTTTTTCCAGATTCCTTCTTTAAAGTCTCAGTTTTTCAAACCAGAGAGCACAGGTCGACGGGGCTTTTGTTAGCTTTATTTTTTGCACCCATTAGGGTTGGCATTGAGCAATTTTCATGTGTTCATTACTATGTCTAGGCACTGTTCAGTTATAGCATATAATAAAAATTATAAATATACTAGAGGCCCGGTGCATGAAAATTCATGCACTGGAGGGGGGTCCCTCAACCTGGCCTGCCCCCTCTCACAGACCGGGAGCCCTCAGGGATGGAAGGCGACCCGGCATTCAGGGGAAGGCAACGCCTCCATCACACCTCTGCTGCTGCCACTGGTTACCTGAGTCTTGGGTGGCCCTGGGTGGCTGGGGGGCTAAGGGGACTGGGGCACTCCAGAGGCAGGCGTGCCAGAGGGGCTGAGGGGACTGGGCACCGCCATCTTGTGGCTGTGGGCACCGCCATCTTTGAGGGTGTGGCAGCAACTAGCATATTCCCTCCTTATTGACTGTGGGCACCACCATCTTTGTGATGGTGTGAGGGTTAATTAGCATATTCCCTCTTTATTAGATAGGTTACAAATTTAGAAGCAATCTATTTGATAGACTATATATACCAAAAGCATGATTTACTAAAATCCAGTGTTTTAAGAAGCACTTGGAAAACTCAAACATATTCAATTATGCTGGGTGTTGATTAAATGAAATTACAAATTATTTTTGCAAAACAAATTATCAGTAAAGGTGATCATTGTAAAGTGAAAATGACACCCTACATTTTTATTAGAATTACTAGTATATTGGGATAGAAGTCAGGAGATAATCCTCCATCTGATTTTCCATTAGAACGTGCATACCTTCAGGACAAAGATTATGCCTTTTAATGTTTTAACCAAGAGAGCTCATGATATTTTGTAAATAGTTATAATATATTGAATAAATGCTTAACATGTAAGTGGGTCTTTTTCAATCCAATTGACCCTTCATATTCATGGGTTTTGCATCTGAGAATTCAACCAATCACAGATAGAAAACAGTATTTTTGCATTTCCAAATGCAGATTCTCAATTGAGGATCAAAAGTACTGTTTTCCATCTGCAGTTGGTTGAATCCACAGATGCAAAAGGTGACTGCAGAGTCAAAAGCTATACCGAGCTTTAGACTGCAGGAGGGGTGGATGCCCCTGGCCCCTGCATTGTGCAAGGGTCCCCTGTAGTGAGCATGAAGCTAAGCCCCGGGCTCTGGGTGGACGTGGAGGGACACATCCCTCAGACTTCATGCTTTATAGAGTCTTTGTCAGGACCGGGTGATATACTAAATGTAAAGAATCTAGCACATGAGACCTGCTCCATAAATGTTAGTCCAATAACCCTCACCCTCCTTTACACCAGTCCTTGCTGCAAAGGGCTCTATTGGTAGAACATGAGTTAAGCTGTTTTCTTAAGAGCTGCTGTTTTTAAGAACACTGATAAATGTGACTGCTGTAATATGTTTAGGCTAGAAAAGGCCTCCTTGTATTGACTTCACCATATGCCTCCCAACAAGGTTGGATCATCCTAAAAATGGGGTAAAACATCGCTCTACAAAAGTGCCCCTCATCCATAGCTCTTGGAAGAGTGAGAACATTCTGGACATAGAGGGACTCCCGTTCTAATCCTGACTGATACTTAATATTTCTGTTTGTGGTAAGTTCCTTTTGAAACCTCATTTTCCACAGTTGTAAGAGTAAAAATAGTCCCACCTCAAAGAATTGTGATAATTCAATACTATAATTCATGTAAAGATCTCAGCTCATTTATTTATTCATCAAATACTAATTCAGTAATACTTACTCTGTACCAGATTCTAAAGATAGAGCAGAAGAGAACAAGCAGCAAACTTACCTGTACTCGGGGAGCTTAGATTCTAGTGGGGGAGACAGAAAATAAATAAGTACAGTTTATAGTGGTACGAGTTAGGAAGGAAAGCAGAGAAGGGAAAGATGAAAAGTGAGAAAGGAAAATGAAATCAGACAGTGACTATCAAAGACCTGAGGGGGTAATGCCAGGCACAAGTAAATACATATTGATTGCCGGGGTCCAACCCCAGCAGGTCCAGGGGTTCCCAAAGGCGTAGACGGAGTCGGCGAAGAAGGAAGGACACGGAGACAGTGTTCAGTTGATCAGCAGCCTAGCCAGGATCTCCAGCCAGGATCTCCAGCCAAGTTCTGGTCTGGATCTCCAGAGAGGTTCTGCTTAGGATCTCCAGCCAGGTTCAGTGTCCATGTTGTCTTGCTAGGTTCTCCAGCCAGGTTCTCCAGGTTCTCCAGCCAGGTTTTGTAGCCAAGTTCCCTCACTAGGTTCTCCATCCAGGTTCTGTCCAGGTTCTCCAGCCAGGTTCAGTCATCAGGTTCTAGTCAGGTCCTCTTGCCAATTTCTGTAGTCAGGTTCAGTCCAGGATCTTTTGCCATGTTCTCTCACTAGTTTCTGTCTCTAGGTTCTGAGGCCAGTTTCTGTCCAGGATCTTTTGCCATGTTCTCTCCAGCGAAGTTCTTCTGTCTCTAGAGAACGTTCTGTGTAGGTTCTGTGCCTAGGTTCTGTCTCTCTCGGTTCTGTCTTCTTACATCTGTATTTATACCAGTTGATTCCAATCCTATCAATCTCTATTCCAAAGGTTAGGGCCTTTCTTATCTCCATTCCAGGGAGTAAAGATTATGTAGCTTAAGCATGATTGTTCGTAGTTAAAGTGATTAATTACCCACCTGGCACTTAGTTAAGAGGTTTTATTCCCTCCCTAACTTCAGGGGAAAATCCCTACCTGGGGAAACAACCTTTCTCAGAGAGGTGACCTTGGTTAAAACACATAGTGCCAAGAAGGTGAGCAAACATATTAAGAACAGTATGCCATATATGCCAGGTCCCTGGAAACAGCAAGCATGGACCTGCTCCCGGCAATTGATATTTTATTAGTACACGTTTTTGTTCCACTGCTCTGGGATTGGATATTGTGGCCAACACATCTTGGAGAAAACTGACATTAGACGATAACTTGGAGCAGGCATACCCTGCTCTTGTGATTAGATGTAATTGTTGTGTTTTTTTAATCCTCACCCAAGGATATGTTTTTGTTGATTTTTAGAGAGAGGAAGAGGGAGAGAGAGAGAGACATTGATTGCCTCCCAAACTCACTCTGACTGGGAATAGAGGCTTTCTGGTGTATGGAACGACGCTCCAACCTATGGAGCCACCCTGCCAGAATGACTTAATTGTTTCACATTAATTATTTATGGTGTTACTGGCTGCTGCTACTCCCTCCCCCTCTTTCCTTAAGCCCTTCTGATAATCACTTCCAAAGGCTCTTTTCTCAAAAACAACAAAACAAAACAAAACCAGAAAACCCCAAACATTATCCCCTCTGGGATGATCTTGAGCCACCAGAGGACCAACATTTGCTTTTGCATCTTTCGTAGGACCTGTCCCTGTGAAAGGACTACCTTGTTTTCACAAGTGTTTCTCTTCAGATGCTAAGTGACATAAGAGGGTAGAATGTTCAGAGTGAAACACAGGAGCCCTTTGATCAAATGTGATTAGTATTGCTAATGGGATTTGCACAGCTTGCTCTGAGGAGAGAATGTTAGCTTGTCATAGAAGAGGACGTTCTAAGTGACAGATTCCAGATAGAAATATTCAGCGTCAGCATAGTTGGTTACTGAGTTAACACTACACCACTATCTGAGGGGTTGGGGGCACAGTTGAGTTGGTTGTCTTCAGTGGCCCAGTGGTTAAGACAAGAACAAGGATTCTCTCCCATCTCTCCCAGCCAAACAAAATACTGTAATTCCTGAGGCAAGAAATGATTTGATCTGAACTTTCTTTTTGCATCCTTTTCTCTCTTAAAGAAAAAATACTTTCCAAGCTTTTGATCACATCTCTCCCAGCTTTAGTCAATAACTGCTAACTGTCCACACTGTGGTCCCTTCATGAGGGTGAGATCAAGCTGCGTGTTCTTGGGCAAGTCCCTCAACTTGTTAAGCCTCAGTTGCTTCTTCTGTGAAATGGGAACGAGGACTCCTAACCTGATAGGATGTGGGATTCTGTAATTGAGGATATTGTGACCTGAGGAAAGATTCAGTGACACCAAGAACCAGTTCTCAAAGGGTTTCTTATATTTCTGTAGAGATGATGCTAACACATGGATGAAGAAAACACATGATGCAACCAGTTGCTAAGGGATGGGTGATTCTAATAAAATAGTTTAATGCTATCTGAAACTCTGGGCAAGGGTGATTCTAATAAAACAGTTTAATACTATCTGAAACTCTGGGCAAGGTCTTTAACTTGTCTCTCCCCCCACGCCCAACCCCGCTACTCCACTCTAATTTTCCCGTGTTTCTTTCACTACTCTGCACTTCAGCAAGGCTCTTTACTGCCCCGGCCTGTGGTTCCTCTGTTCTTTCTAACCCTAACCCTAACCCTAACCCTAACCTTCAGTGCAGATCCCATCCAAATACCTAGAAATCTCCCCAAGAACGCTTGGCAACTTTGCTCTTCCTTTCTTGGTAACTTCCACCCCTTCTCAACCATCATATACTGATTTTTATGGTATTGATTCCTTTGCTCTTATTTAATGGCCTTAATTATGCATCCGGGAAAATATACGATTTAATTTCTATGATTTTTCCTGTTTCTGAATTTTTATAGAAGCAGAACATAAGGCATCTATTATTTGCGTGTAGCTTCTTTCACTCAATATTATTATTCTTTTTTAATCCTCACCTGAGGATAGTTTTTCTATTGCTTTTTCAGAGAGAGTGGAAGAGAAGAAGAAAGGAGGAGAGAGAGAGAGAAACATCGATGTGAGAGAGACACATTGATTGGTTGCTCCCGCATGCACCCCAACAGGGAGTGAGGCACTAATGGCAACCCAGGTACGTGCTCTTGACCATGAAAGGAACCCAGGACCCTTTGGTGCATGAGCCAATGCTCTAACCATTGAGAAACACCAGGCGGGGCATCAATATTATTATTTTTAAATATTCATTCATACTTTTGCATATAGCTGTAGATATAATTGACCCATTTTCCTTATTCTATGGTATTCTTTTGTAGGAATATGCTCCGATTGATTGATCTGGTCTACTAATTAATGATGGGCTAGTTGGGCTATTATGAACAATGCTTCTATGAACATTCGTGTATGTGTATACTGGTGTCCATAACCATGCATTTCTGAGGACATATTTCTAACAGAGGGTTATCTTGTTCACACTTTATAACAATCAAATGACATAGGTGCTAGTATCCCAAGTTTTCAAACAATGAAGCAGGAACCACAGATGTTAAGTCACTTGCCCGAGTTACACAATAGGTATTCAAATAGTCAGCCTGACTCCAGAGACCCCACCCATTGTGCAGGCACCGCCTCCCCCCACCATGTCACATGTCCATTCCCCACTAGACCAAGTCTCAGAATGAACAATTGTACTGAAGGAATCTTTTTATAGCTGGCACTAGCACAGTTGCATTGCACAGAGTAGGATGCTTAACATGCTAATTGAATGAGTAACTGTTGTTTCATACACATTATAAGAAAATGTAGCAAAGGCTATTTTCTTGTACTTTAGCCTTACAGAAAATCCACATTTTAAGGAGAATAGAAACAATACAGAACTAAATTATTTGCTATTTGTAAGCCCCCAAATGCCATGTTTTTAGAATTTATTACCAGATACTGTGGTCCAGACATGTTAGCTTTAGAAAAAATAAACATTTTAAATACCAGAAAAACACTTAAGAAATAAGAGAACAAACAACGCATGTAGTCACGAGCCACAGAATGCTGGAGCTTAAAGTTTATGTCTAAATTCTCCAAGGATCTGATCCAAAGTGAAGATCTCTAAAACTTATCACTCACATTTCTTCTATTTGATTGTAAATTCCTTGAACACAAGCAAGACTCATGTATTATTCTATCTCATTACACCTAATGCATAGTAGATGCTCAATTAATAAGCGAATCCCATCTCCAGCTCACAACATTTCTGTATTGGTACCTTTGTAGAAACTGGCACATCATATCAACTTAGTTTTGAATAGCACTTTAGATTTTGTCCTAATGTATTCACACTCTTTATGTGGAAGTTTCAAATCTGAGATTTATCTTTTGAAAGTGAACTGTTTAATCTCTTTGAGCCTTAGTGTTGTCTATCAAATGGGATCTAATGCTTAGTCATAGTGAAACTGTAAGGTAATTTATGTAAATTCTCACCACAGAACTTAGCACATCCTAGGTGTAAATCATTATAAGGTTTTATTCCCATTTTACAGGTGAAGAAATGGGGAAGTAGACCGGTTAATTTACCTGACGCAAGTCATAAAGTTAGGAGCAGAACAAGTCTGAAAACTAGACTTCTATATCCTGATACGCAGCCTCTTCTTTCTGTTGGACTGAAATGATGAAACCAAGCTGTACCTGAGCCAGGGACCCTGGCCCCAAAGCAAACACATGCGTGCACAGACACATCCTTACATAGTGGCGTAATAGTGTGAGCACTCTCATTTTGACTTTGAACAGTTATGAGTAAGCCTTCGATTGAGTAACAATTGACTCTGATGTGTTTTAGCTACTGTCAAAATTGATCAAAATTTGACTGTCTCAAAAAAAAGTGATCACAAATCTCCTCGGTAAATGTCTCACATTTGTGATCGAATGTGGCTGCCTCGCCACTAAGACGTTTGCGGAATGAGCAAGGCAGAGGTCCTGAACTCGTGTGTGGAATCTAGCTGTAGACATTTGCCTTAGCCATCATCCTCTTGAAAATGCTGTAATTTCTTGACAGTATTTAATAATTTGGAGATCTCACCTAAATATTTAGATTTCCGGTTCACCTTGGAAAATGAAAAGATGAAGCAATGCTTGGCCCCAGGGTTACTGACAGCCACTTGGAGGATAAGCCCTTCTCAGGAAGGTGAGCCCTCTCCTGTTCCCCTCCGCCACCCCCACCAGCTCACTGCATCCATTAATGTTTCCTGGGTGGCCCTGGAGGCATTTACATTTTCAGCCCCACTGTAAGGCCAGTAACAAGGGCTGGGAGCTGGTACAGCCATCTGAGAAGCATAAACCTCACTCCTCTGCTAGGTTCAGCCTGAAGCCGTGTTGTACACGCATCAGCTCTGCTTTCAGTGCCTGGCCTCCCTCCCTCCTCGGGGCTTCTGCTCTTGTAAGAGCAGCTAGCACGGTGCTCTTCTTTTTCCTAATGGGCTCAGCGTGGTGCATCTGCTTAGCAGGTCTGAGACGTTTTTTGGAGATGAATTAATGTTGTCTTAGGTTTCTCATAAGAAGAATTAGCTTGACATAAGCTTACGTGTCTCATAAAATGTTTCCATTTCAGTGCATTCATATGGATTATTGGGACGGCACAGATTAGCCTATTTTCATAGTAAGGATGCCCAGTCTGAAGTGAGTCAGTTGAAAGGTGCCACGTAGCACAAGTGTCAGTATTTCGACAGTGTGAGTACTTAATTATCTGTGCCAACAGAGGGGAGAGAATAGATCACTGCTCAAATCCTGGCAGGTATGAGCGCTGTTAGTGTGCGGTATTGACCAAAACAGGCCCATTCTCACACTTACACCACTCCAGCCCCACACCTTTCAGCGAGGGATTTATGACAAGTCAGAGGGGATAATATGCAAAGCAGTTTTTTTCAAACCATGAGGTTTTACTAAGCGTTAAACTATGCAGAAGAGACATTTAGAAATGTCAACTATCTCAGCATTTTGGGAATTGTACCTAAAATGAACCCCATACCAATATGAATTTTCACATGGGCTAGAAATCTTATTTCTAAATAGCCCGAATAATGCAAACGTTAGCCTCATTTTCAGGACATACTCTAATACCACCTGCAGCTTGGAAGAAATTTTCTAAAAGAAAGGTAATATCTGAGACACTCTTAGTCAAGATGGCTCTGTAAGTTTAAACACAGTCATAACTCTGTTCTAAAACACAATGACAGATAAAATAAGAAAATTGATGAGGCATGGCTGAACTAAAAAATAAAGTGAACACCGCTAGTAACCAGAAAAGGTACAGGAACACAAAGTGGTGAGTAGGCTGCAAACTTGCTGGGTCCTGAAGCAGGATCCAAACACCAGTCCTTGGTTGCTCTGTTATTGTGGAGTGAAGTGCTCCATGAGAGATGGGGTGGGAGCTAGGCTGAGAGCTTGAAGCTAAGGTCTGTGGAGGCCTTCTCCAACTGCGAAACAAGGCTGACCCCAGGAGGAACACATAGCTCAAACATGGGAAAGTGAAACAAGCTGACCATTGGCTCAGGGTGTGGGTGAGCAATAGCCCCAATATTGCCATGGGCTGGGAATGCTCCCTCCCTAACAATATGAGACCTGGTTCTGTTCGTTGGTCTATGGATAGAACATGCAAAACCAGTAATTGGATAAGCAGAAGAAGATAAATAAAGTACATACTTCCCATTCAAAATAAACCAAAATTCCAAAACCATAAAAATAATGTAATGCTAAAAATAAAAGGAGCAAAAGATTCAGGATGGAAATTCCTTTCGCTGAGTTCACTAGAGATTCTGGATAGAATATTAGCATATACAAATCAATAGAGTTCACAGGAATAGTGGACAAAATATACTAGAAAAAAGGGTAGCCAAAAATTATAAATTGTATAGGAAATATATTTAACAAAATATGTATAAGGCTTCCATGGAGAAAGATATCACAACTTTATTGAAGAAATTATAAAAGACATGAATAAAGAAAGATAATATCTTCTGGTTCGAAAAGTTCAACAGGACAAAAGAAGTCAATGCTCTCCAAATTTTCCCATAAATTTGATGTATTTCCAATCAATATCCTAATTGAGTTTTCTATGGAATTCAACAAGTTATGCCTAAAATGCATGATGAAGAACAATAGGTCAAAAATAGCCAAGACAATTTTGAAGAAGAATAACATGGGGAGATTTCCCTTTCCAAATATCAAGGATTATTATGAAGCCACTAGAGGCCCAATGCATGAATTCATGCACCAGTAGGGTTCCCGGCCTGGCCTGTGGGATCAGGCTGAAATTGGCTCTCCGACATCCCCGAGGGGTCCCAGATTGCAAGAGGGCACAGGCCAGGCCAAGGGACACCACCAGTGCACAATTGGAGAAGGGGAGGGATGTGGGACGTTGGCCAGTCGGGGCGGGGGTGGGGTGGCGGGAGGTCTCCAAGGCCTGTCTGGCCCATCTTGCTCAGTCCCAATTGGCCAGACCCCAGCAGCAAGCTATCTATCAGTCTGAGAGTCTGCCCCCTTATAGTCAGTGCACGTCATAGCAACTGGTCAACCAGTTGACTGTCTGCCCCCTGGTGGTCAGTGTACGTCACAGTGAGTGGTTGAGAGGCCATAGCATATTGTTAGCATATTATGCTTTGATTGGTTGAATGGCTGACCAGACACTTAGCATATCAGGTTTTTATTACATAGGATAATACTTAGTGTGGTAATGGTATAGGGATAGACAAACAGACCAATGAAACAGACTATGTAGCCAAACACAAACCCACACATACAGGCAAATGTGAAATGTGACACAGGTGGGCTGAATGGCAGGTCACTGGGGAAAGGATAGATTCCTGGCAGTCAGAATAGGACAACTTAGCAGTCTCCTGCCATCCATTTCCATACTATTTCCATACCCATCCAGTTGGCGGTAATTAAAAACACTGGGGAGGATGTGAAGCAGGGGTGACTCCCATGGCAGGAGTGTAGCACTGAAAATACTGACCAAAAAATAGGTGTCCCCCCAAAAAATGTATACACACTTCGAATGATTATAAACTCAGTGTTTATTAACATGGAGTTCATTTGAAAAATGTAAAAGAATCTACAGAAATATTTTTTTTTATTTTTATGTTTTATATATTTTTTATTGATTAAGATATTACATATGTGTCCTTATCCCCACGTTATCCCCCTACCCACCCCCACCCCCCGCTCATGCCCTCACCCCCCCGTTGTCTGTGTCCATTGGTTAGGCCTATATGCTTGCATATAAGTCCTTTGGTTGATCTTTCCCCCTCACCCCCACCCTCCCTACCTTCCCTCCAAGGCCCGACAGTCCAATCAATGCCTCTCGGTCTCTGGATCAGTCCTTGTTCATCAGTTTATGTTGTTCATTATATTCCACAAATGAGTGAGATCATGTGGTATTTATCCGATCTCCAGTTCCATCCATGCTGTGGCAAATGGTAAGAGTTCCTTTTTCTTCTTCCTCTTCTTAAAGAATACCTTTCAGCATTTCATATAATGCTGGTTTGGTGGTGATGAACTCCTTTAGCTTTTTCTTATCTGTGAAGCTCTTTATCTGACCTTCTATTCTGAATGATAGCTTTGCTGGATAAAGTAATCTTGGTTGTAGGTGCTTGGCATTCATCACTTTGAATATTTCTTGCCACTCTCTTCTGGCTTGCATGGTTTCTGTTGAGAAATCAGCTGACAGTCGTATGGGTATTCCCTTGTAGGTAACTGACTGTCTTTCTCTTGCTGCTTTTAAGATTCTCTCTTTGTCTTTTGCCCTTGGCATTTTAATTATGATGTGTCTTGGTGTGGTCCTCTTTGGGTTCCTTTTCTTTGGGGTTCTCTGCACTTCCTGGACTTGTAAGTCTATTTCTTTGACCAGGTAGGGGAAGTTTTCTGTCATTATTTCTTCAAATAGGTTTTCAATATCTTGCCCTCTCTCTTCTTCTGGTACCCCTATAATTCTGATGTTGGTATGCTTGAAGCTGTCCCAGAGGCTCCTTACACTATCTTTGTATTTTCGGAATCTTTTTTCTTTTTTCCTTTTCAGTTGGGTATTTTTTGTTTCTTTGTATTTCAAATCTTTGACTTGATTCTTGGGATCCTCTTGTCTGCTGTTGGAGCTCTGTATATTATTCTTTATTTCAGTCAGTGTATGCTTAATTTCTAGTTGGTCTTTTTTCATATCCTCCAGGGTCTCACTAAGTTTATCGGCGGTTTCCATAAAATTCTTGAAAAACCTTATAAATGTGGCCTTGAACTCTATATCCAGTCATTTGCTTTCCTCCATTTCTGTCATTTGTGACCTGTTTCTTTGTCTCCCCATTTTTTATCCTTCCCTGTGTTGGTAGAGTGGTTTTGTGTGCTAGGTGTCCTGTAGGGCCCAGTGGCTCAGCCTCCCCAGTTACCTGAGGTGGACACTCTTGGTGTACCCCCTTGTGGGCTTTGTGCACAGTCTTGTTGTAGTTATGCCTTGATTGTTGTAGGATCACTGGGAGGAATTGACCTCCAGGCCAATTGGCAGTGAGAATCAGCTGTGTCTGTAGTGGAAGAACTTCTGTGCTGATGACACCCTTCTGGGGCAAGACTTGCTTCAGTGGGGCTTTGGTGCTCACTGAGTCTGCACCCTGAGTGTGTCCCTTATGGATCTGAGGAGTTGTAATCTGGATGGTCCCCCTCTGACCACTGGGTACACTGGCTCTTGGATCTAAGGAGGTGCTAATTTAGCCTCTTCCTAAGGTTACCCAGCAGGAGCTACGAAGAGAACTGCAGATTCCCCTTCCTTTTTTGGAGTTTGGAGGTGCCCTGATGAGGCCCAGCTGTGAAGCAATGCAAGCTGCTGTGGGGCCTTGGGCCTTCTCTTGGAAGTTCTGGGTCTGTCTGGCCCAGCTGCAATTTGTTAGGTAATTTTCAGGTTGCAAAGGCCAGGGCATTCATATGCAAAATTCTCTGCCACAACCTGAGTGGAACGGGGTCTCAGGGAATCAAAGGGCGGAGCAAGCATCTATGGCTGGTCTTCAGCCCTCAGTGTCCGGATAATTGCTGCAAGCACCTCTGAGGGAAAGCTGCCATCAAGTTCAGAGTTCTGCCTGCTGCCAGACAGTCCAGTTTCTCCCTGTATGAGTCCTGGGTCCCCGGAGACTTCCCGGAACTGGAGTTCAGAGCAGTCGGGAGCTTGTGACTCCCTCCTGATTCAAAAAGACAGTCACATCCTCAGGTGCCAGCCCCTTTCCTTGCGCACACGCGCGCGAGAGACCCTCCATACCTCTGCACTTTACTTCCGCAGCTCCTCTGGCTCTCAGTGTGTTTTTCTCTTTCCTTCTAGTTGTAGAATTTCCACTCAGCCAGCCTTCCTGTAGTTCTGGATGATGTCCGTTTTTGTCTTTTTGTTGTATTTTTGAAGTGGTTGTGGGAGGCAGCAATTTCCCGGTGTTTACCTATGCCGCCATCTTAGTTTCTCTTCCTACAGAAATATTTTTTTTTGTTAATGCTTATTTCAAACTGATGACCAGTCTGGTCCAGGCACTGCTGATAATGCAAAGCAATGGAATTGCAAACATCAAGAATCATTTTGTTTGTTATTTGTGTGCCTTCAATGTGATTGCTGCTGGTTTTGTACCATAAATTTTATCTTTTATGTATCCCCATAAAAAATGTTTGGTGGCACTTTAGGATACATTTTCTTTGTACATAGTCTGACTTCACCCATTATTTCAAATCAGTGAAAATTAAGTGCTTTATCAGCTGTTAAAGTGTATATACACTTTTTGGGACATCCTATATATGTACATTCTAGAGAGATTGGAAAAAGTCAAACTGACTAACTTTTTAAAGAAAATATAAGAAATCACCTTATGTTTTCAGAGAAGAATTTTCTTAAACAAGAGAATAAAAGCAATAATCATAAAGATAGAGAATAATATATTGAAATAAATTAAAATTAAAACCTTTCTGAATTACAAAGGACAAAATAAAGTAACAAGTCAAGAACAATGTAGAGCAGCGGTTCTCAACCTGTGGGTCGCGACCCCTTTGGGGGTCAAACGACCCTTTCACAGAAGTCGACAAGACCATCGGAAAACACATATATAATTAAATATTGTTTTGTGATTAATCACTATGCTTTAATTATGTTCAATTTGTAACAATGAAATTGGGGGTCACCACAGCATGAGGAACTGTATTAAAAGGTCATGGCATTAGGAAGGTTGAGAACCACTGATGTAGAGAAACACATTTGTAACACAAGCAATCGGGATTAATGTTAAGAAGTTACCTTTAAAAACCCTTCTAAATCAGAAAGAAAGATGGAAAAGAGGGAGAAAAAATGAGGATCTGTTCAGATTATGAGCAGGCAATTCACAAAGAAAACACAAATGGCCAATAAGCATGCAAAAAGATGGTAAACTTTACTAATGATTAGAGAAATGTAAATCAAAACGCTAGAGTTACCATTTCCACACTCATCAGACTGACAATAATGAAAAACTCTGCCAACTGTGGGCAAGGATGCGGAGCAGGGTCACTCCCACACACGCCTGGCAGGAGTGCAAACTGGAACCGCTGCCTAGGATGCCCCTGGCACAGCCAGGGCAACCCTCCTCAGGGACACTGCTTCCTGTGTGCATAAGAAGAACTAACTGCATGAAAATCTTCACGGCAACATTCTTTGAAATAGCGGAGAACTTAAAGATCCAACGGTATGAGAATGGACAAGTAAATCATGATGCATTCCATCAAATTTATGCAGCAGTAAAAATAATGAGGAACAAATACTAGCATGCAAAAGTCTCATAAAAATAATAATAAGCAAAAACATAAGCAAATTGCAATATGATGCAAGTAGCACAACACCTCACTAATCTGTAGAAAACCCATAGAACAGTGTGTACATTATTATGATTATATGATGCCTAGAAATGGAACACATTCTAATCAGAATTGCTGTTACACCTGGGACAAGAGGGGAAGGAAGGAAAATCAGATCATAGATAAAGGGGGTTTCAGTGCTGTCTGTAAGATTTTACAAAATATATAAATCCAAAGTAAATATGGCAAAACAATATTTTCCAAAGCTGGGTGTAACATTTGTTATGCTGAATTACTTTAAAAATTGTTGAAACATTTAAAATAAAAACATTAGATATATAAAAACATGAACTCTGCCCCAGAGAACATTACAAAATAAGTTAGTGAAAAACTTTTACATGGTTTAAACAGCTTGACTTCAATATTGTGTTATAAATACATATGGAAATATGATAAAGTGGTAGTTGGTCATAATGAGTCAATTTAATAACTGTCCTTTATTTTTCCAAATTGTCTACAATGCACCAACATTATTTCAATAACCAGAAAGAATATTTGAAACTTGAATTTCCAACCCATGCCTTAAATTCTAAGAGGATTCCATGAGCAGCCCCAGTGGCACCAGGCTGGTAGGTCTACAAGGCTCCAGGTGACAGCTGGATTTCACTGGAATATTTTGTCGTTATTATGGTCACATAGTATAATGAAGCATAATAATGGCTGCCCCCTTGTCTCAGGCTAGTTCCCTGGAAAACAAGGTTACAAGCTGATTCTTTGGTGGTGGAATCCCAGGCTGAGGGAAGTTAGGCCTGGAGGGGGCAAGTCAATACAAAGCAGTTCATTAGAGAGCTGGCCGTGATCCACAAGAACACAGGTAGCTGCTCAGACCAGGGGATGTCTCTGGACAGACTGTCCACTCCACCACACGGGGAAAGTCCATCTAGGCGGGATGGCCGAGGAGTTTATTTGCTGGCCACATCCTTGATCAGAGTTTGTCCAGGGGACATGAACTCCCTGGCACCTCCAAATTCTGTCACCTGAAGCAGCCACATTCCACAGCCCAGCGCTTCATCGGAGTCCAGAAAGGATGGGAGGAATTGAAGCTTTGATGAGCCCAGTGCAATGGCTCTGAGTGCCAGGGTGCCCGTGGCTGCCTCCAGGGCAGGCATGAGATGGTGTGAGGGAGCCGGCGCTCACCTTAGGGGAGGCAAGACAGCGGAGGCGGTGGGAGATGAAGCAGCAGCCGCAGTGGCTAGGATATCCACAGAGGAGCTGCACAGCGGGGAAGGCCATGGACGCTGAGCCAATCTGGGGTGCGTTCATCGTCTCAACACTGAGTCCCTGTGTCACTCAGATGCACTCACACTCTCTGTGACATCCTGTCCTCACACGCTGAGAACAGATGCCCTCACCTTTTTCCCCAAGAGGGGAAGGAAGCACAAGTCAACGTCTCTGTAAACTGTATTCAGAGGGAAGCAGCCCTGATTTACATATGTATCCATTACATTTCCAACCGTCTGACTTCTTCAATGCCAGGACAAGGACATTCTGGAATTCCCGACTTGTTCACGGTGAGCCAACATCAGGGAACCATCCCAGGTAATCCGTAGACTGGCTCCAAGTTATCCGTACAAGAATATTGAATCCCAAGTCATGGGTAAATGCCCAACTTCTCAAATTTCCCACATCGTCTTATATGCTGTCCGTTTGGTCTAAAAGCCTCAGCTACTCCCATGTAAGTTCCCCAGCTTCTGCAGGGGACATTAGCCACATCCTGTAATTCCCTCAGCGTGTGGACTGTCCTCCCAAGATTGGGGGTTGTAATTCCCAGCCCAGGCAGCCCTGAGACCAGTCTGGATGTTGTGGAAGCAAAGAGGGGTAGGGACACACCTTGAAAATAATGTCATTTTGCAAAACACTTGCATCTGGTGAAGTGGTTCTATGGTGTTCAGACAAGGAAAGTTCTGGAAAAGTGTTTTACTGTTGTTATTTTGCTTTATTATACAGCCTTTAAATGTCTTTGTTATCAAAAATCTTCATTACAAATAGAAATACAATAGTCATACATACTCATGCATATTACTCTTGCCTGATTTGCTTCTAATGTATTTTGAGAAAGTGAACAATTTGCTTCCCATTTTTGTCTGTCCTCTGAGGCTTTCTTTTTGTTGTTAAGGTTTTACTGAGAGAAATAGCTCCCATGATTAAAAATGAAACAAAGATTTCTATATGCAGAACTTGTCAGCAGGGTCAAAGTATATTAAGAGGCTTGAGAGTGTCTGCAGTTGGGAGGAGAAATTGTGCAGGATCCCTCTACCTCCTTTCCCTAAGTGCTTCCTGCCCCCGTTCACCTTCCTGCTGTCTCTAGGCAGTTACCTGAGTCAGTAGGGCAGAGTAGACAGGAGCACGACCCGCCTCCGAGAGCCCCGTGACAGGGCGATGACAAAGGGACCTCTTCCTCTTCCAACGGAGACACCTGAGACTCACTCACGACACTTAAGGGCAGTGATAAGTACAAATGTGGTTATTATCCTTCTCAGAGACATAAAGTAGCACTTGCACTAATGCACCAGGTAATCATAGAGCAACTGCAATCACTGAAAGCGGGGAAGCTAGAGGTGAGCATGCAGGATATAGAGTAATGTTTCAATGAAAAGAGCAAACACAGGCTCTTTGAGTAAAATGTTGCAGAGCTAGCAGGTGACCCTGAAAGTTTACATAGGATTTTGAGAGCCATGTTTATTAAAACTCTGTAACATATGTTTTAGCACAGAGCAAGAAAAAAAATTAATTCTAACACAAACCTTAAAAATAATTAATAACCTTCAACGCAAAGACACAAACACCACCATAGAATTTATTTTTACTTTATTAACAATGTGGCTTACATTTTTTTTTCAAGTAAAAAGGGCTTTTTTCATTAAGAATAAAAATTAAAATATAACTCTGATATAGATTTTCATTTATTTACATGAAAACATATATACAGAATACAATCTTACAACAAACCAACAACATGCTCTTTTGTCCTGCAAATCTCAAAAGCAAAACCCCCAATTTTCCCTTTTATGCACTGAAACATACACAAGATAGATGACTCAAATTTCAACACAAACTCTTCAAACTGGAATGCAAAACAGGAAAAGGGCTTTCAACATTCACGACTAGGGACCATTTACACTTCCAGATATCATGCTAGCTTTCATTTTGAACAACAAATGAGATCATTATTTTTTCTGCCACTTAAAAAATGTTGCCTCCAATTTCCCAACATAAGGTGATTTTCAGCCTGCCCCCAAACTTTCCTTTTTCCTCAATGCTGCTCTTTCGCGCATAGGAAGCACCACTCTGCTTGGTTATGTGACAAGACTACGTATTTACCGGTACCAAATCCTGGCCATTTAAAACAAAAGCAGTAAGATGGAGAGTCTGCAGCTCAGGACACTGTAACTATTTATCATATAAACTAGAGGTGCTTTTAACCAAACCCCAGGTGTCAGCAATTACAATTTTTACATAAACGAAGTGGGAGAAAATAACCCAATTCGATTTTATCACATCATGTTTTGGATACTTGTAAACCAACTTTAGTGATAAGAGCTACAAAAATCAATGAACTGAAAGATTCAACCAAGTTAAAGGGATTCTAGAAATCCCTTAAAAAGAAAAGTAAAGTGAATAAATAAGAGAATCATTAAATTGTAACAGTTGCTAGTTAGTTATTGCACCAAAGAGACATGGGCAGTGTGCATCTCTCTCCAATGATCTCATCCTTAAAAACAACAGACACCTTCAGTTACTATTTTTCCCTTCAAATCATTGCACACGCGATCACAGCTTTCTAAAGACAGAATAGAGTACTTGGAACCTAGGTTTACCATCTTAACCAAAAAAAGCAACAACGATGTTCAAACCACAACAAAGATTTTAACACTCCTGTTTTTATAGTTCTATATACAGAAATAAATATAAATGGGTGTTCTACAAAAGAAGTATGAAAACACCTAGTACTCCCAAAACGAAGGGAGAACAGCTCTTAGAAAGAGGTGTTTGGTATGAGATAAAAGGAAAAGCTCAGAACTTGCTTGATACAACACTCAAAATCCTAGGAGACAAATTAGGAAACGGAGACCAGTCTTCAAAGGCTGATCAACATCAACCTGCTGAAGATTGTAGTCAGGGTCAGAGGGGGCAGTGTTCAACGTCTGAGTCGCTTTAATTTATCGAGAAACAAATCAAAGCAAACACAGGAAATCATCTTTCAAATATGATCAACTAAGGTAAAGCAACCTAACCAACAGCTGTACTGCTCAACCACCGTGAGTCAAACTTTGATCAAATGAACCTAACTTTAAAAGGAATGGATGAGTTCTTCAAGCTACACAACTCCATGGTGAAGGAGTTGGTCTTTGCCTGTTTTTTTTCTTGTTGTTTGTTTGTTTGTTTTTTGAAAAGCACAGTAAGTTCTGTTATGCCAGTCATACCCTGCTCTTGTTAGGTTTTTACGCCTATATTTTTGTGGAGAGTATTTTCCCAACACAGTACAAAGAAGTCAAGAAGTTAGAGGTGGAAACAAGCTCCCTTCGATTTCGAGTGGGATCGAGTGATGACGGACCTTTGCCATTAAAGGTGAGGTGGCATTTCTGCTTCTCAAGGCATACGCCTGCCCAGATTGGCAGTGTCTGCTGGCCCAGGGCACGGGAAACGCGCGTCCCAGCCATTCCAAGAGGTAATGAGCGGCATGGTGTGTGCGGGGTCCGGAGACACAGAGGACAGGACTTTGGTCCCTCAGAGCGACAGAGGCGAGATCACAGTATCTGGAATGGACAAGGGAGGAGCATCGCTTGTAGGAGCGTTTTGACTTAGGGGCTGTGGTGGCATTTGGGGGAGGAGGCGGTAACAGGTGTAACATCAGTATTTCCTGCCCTAAGAGACACAGTTAACAGCACAGTAAAATGCTCCTGGCAGTTGGCCCTATTTCTAAGACAGAAGCTGGTGAGAGGTGGCTCGTACAGAGAAACGAACACCACCTTATGGTTCTGTAGCCCAGTTGCTACTGGCGTGAAGTTATACCCACCACCACGGAAATTCCCAGAGAACCCAAGTTCAGGAGGACATAACAACACTTGGAGCAAAAGCATCTTCTTGATCCTGAAACATTATCTTGGCTCCCAGAAGGGCCAGGAGATGGCATGAGATCACTTCAGGGTGATCACTCAGGGCTGGCCTTCTGCCTGTGGTGGCAGGCGTGTCCTCCTCACACACAAAGCAGAGTGCAGAGGGAGACAGGGAGAGGAGAGTCTTGGGCACCGGGCCCTGTGGGGAGCAGGAAGCCCCCCCAGCAGTGGTGGCCAGCTCTTGTCCGGGCTGCCTGGTGGGAGCCTTCCAGCTCCTCTGGGTGGGTGGCTCCAGATACTCCCCCAGGAAATCTGCTTGAGTGCCGCGCCTCCTCCTGTGTGTCATCCTGGAGAGGGCATGAGAAGGAGACGTCCGTGCTGCAAGCACCTTGCTGGGTTTCGGCTGCTACATCCTTCCTTCCAGTTTCAAATGCAACAGAAAGAGCTGAGCTTGGAAAGGCCACAGTGAGAGACCATAAATGAGTCAGCACAGGGAGAATGCCAAGATCTTGAAATGGATACCCTTCCCAATTGTTGGACAGAGTTTAACTCCACAAGACCGAGCATTTAAGGCCAAAAGCAAGCGGCTGAGAAGGCAGGGGCGGGACACCGAGAGGGGGTCGGAACTTTCACTTAGTAGAGAGAATGGACTGCAAGCCAAGCAAGAATCACCGCAGACACTTCCATCCTCACAACGGTGCTTAAGACAGGGGTCCTTCCGTCAGTGGTCCCCAGGCAAATGCATCTGCCACATGTTTGAACTGGACTGTAGAAATCGGCTACAGGGAGATGAAAATGTCTCAACCGCAAAATATTTGTTTTCCATTTTCATCTGGAACAGTGGCAGAATGTTAGTACAGTTTGGCATTAGTAATCAAACATTCCCAAATCTGACAATCCCACCTTAAAATGTAGCAGAAGTATGAGCAGCTAATAAGCCCCCCAACCCCCAGGCCCCTGCCATGGTGTTAGTGGGATTGTTGAGACTCTGATCAAAGCGAAAAGATCAAGGTGATTACAGTGAAAAAGTTACTGAAGGTGGGCAGCCTCTGCCTTTGGTGTTCACTCCTGCACAACGTGAAGTTTAAAAAGGTATTTGGGCAACTACCGTAACAGAATAGAGTAGTCCATCTGGGTTTGAATATATACATATTGGATCACTCAGGGGCATACACACATGAAGTGTTTGGTACAAACAACCAGCCATTCTCAGAGTCGAAGATCTTTCTTTACCAATTTAATAAACATTGCCCAAGGACTGTCCTAAGAACCTAAAGCCAGAGTGAGCTGCAGGATTGACAGAGTTAAAAGCTATGGGGACCTCCCCTTGTCCCCATTTACTCTGTTTCTCATTTTGGCCAACCTGGACTCTTCCCTTAGCAGGAGCAGAATGGAGACAGGAGAACGTGTGCTCACTGCTCCAGTCCTAATGTCCCAACCTGTCACTTGGCAGGAATGAGGTGCAGAGTGATCACCACCCAAGATCACAGTTAGTAATTGGCCGCGCCAGGTAAAGACCAGGCCTGACTCAGGTCCAGTGCTCGCTCAGCCGCAGGCGTTGGCCTATTGTAAACGAGTGGCCAGGGCCGAGCCCTGAGAATGGCCTTCAAAGAGAATCTGCTCAGGGCATGTAGCTGGTGTGTAAAAAGCTCCTCTCGAATCTCTTCCCACTCCTGCTCTCCGAAATTAATCTTTTCCTTCAATAAACAACTCAACATTTCCCAAGAGACTAAAGGAGTCCCTCCCAGACAGAGTCACACTTCCATTAGAACATGAGAGATCTGAGATCCCATAAAAGAACCTGCAAGTAGAGGTGCCCATTACTCAAGGAAAATGGTCTCATCGCCATGACACACCGCCTTCCTTCACCCCCCGAACTTCCTAAAAGGCACCTCTGACGGGCGAGCAGGTTTAGCCCATCTCTTTATAGCTATGTCCTGAAACATTGCCCACAGCTGTGTTTGAGAAATTAGTTGCCACCAAGATCCAACTGTGGTGACAGTCACATGTGTATCGGTACAAAAAAGCATCTATGAATGTGCCTGAGAATGAGTAGAGCAAAAAATACCAGCCAGGCAGCCTCCTCGGTCACATTGAAAAGACATCAACTGCACCATCAGGTGTTTTCAAAGAAACATGGGCCCTGGTTTAGGACCTTGTTCGAAGGCAGCCGCCTGCTTTGGGGTGGGAGAAAGGAGAGATGTGGCTATACAAAGAAGCTCTTCATATCCCGCAGGGTCTGACACAGAACTTTAATGTACACCCTCCAACGGCCACTTCCGTGGTCCTGGTGTGTGCTGTGAACACATGGAACTATGAAACAGGCTGGGGGGTGAAGGAGGTCCTTCATGCTTCGCGCTTCCCGGTGACTGCATGAACCATCTCACGTATCCAGGGAAAAATAGAAGTTCCAGTCCTGGACCCTGTCCCGAGACACTGTATCACCAAGATAACGGGCCACCTCCCCAGAGGGTGGAGTCAGTTGGCATACTGGGCGTAGAAAGCCACTTTAACTCTCTCGATCTGATGGCACAACTTGATGGCGGGCCCCAGCTTCAGCTCCATGCACTCCTGCACCGTAGGGAGAGTCAGCAGCAGCAGCGCCTGACCGTCAATGTCCTGTTGGAAAATAAAGCCGGGTTAGAGCCCAGACAGTGAGCACCAAGGGGACGAGGAGACGCCGTGGTCCCAGCAGCCTTCACCCCGGGGTCCAGGGCGGGAGGGGCTGCTCTCCTCTCCTCTCTTTCTGGAGAGCGAGGGCAGAGAGAGCAACTTGGCTGGATGGTTGTCTCATCTCTTGGTTACCACATCCTTTTTGCTAAAAGATAATCTGGCTATTCTGAAAGTCACATCTAGGCGGGTGGGGATGAAGCGCTGTAACAAGTGAGCTGCTGCAGGAATTCTTCTCCTAAGCTCACTGCCCCTTGCAGGGGGAGCACCCCGCACCCCCAGGCCCCGTCCTTCCTATGCTCTGCTGTGATGCAATCTGAGCACTAGAAAAGGGTTCTGTACTAAAGGTAAAAGCTCTTCACTAAGAGAAAAGGTCTTCCATTTCACCATCAGAATGGTGAGAAGATGCTAGAAAAATACACCAGCTACACAGCACAATTTTCCATTCAGGAAAACACAGGTGTTCAGACACACACACACACCTACATCCACATACCTACATCACCCAGAAGGAAGGGCTACCTGTATTTTTATCTTAATTAGTCCTTCTCCGCCTACACACAGGGGCCCCACAGTGACGATATTCATTAAATGTCGGTGATACTGCACCGGCTGCAGAAGGAAGGCTCACTGCAAAGCTTTAGGATCACACCACTGGATATTCCTGCCCCTTCCCCCAACTGGTTCTATAAGTAATCAGGTTGATTTATGTAGATGTTGTTTGACTGAGTAAGTGAGTGTAACTCCCATCCCTCTTTCCATTCACCGGTACACTCTTCATACTCCAGAAATATACTGAGGCTCCAGGAGACTGTGGGCCCAAGGTCACAACAAAGGTCAGGGATGGAACGAGAGCATAAGCCGACACTTAGCACACCAGACTTTCTGCCACGGGGGAGCAGTGTGCCCAGGGCTGCCATAGCCACGGAGACTTCACTGTCATGCAACTGCATGCGTGACCTCAGACATCACCTGTCAGTGAATGTCACATAGGTGCTCATTTCTTAAACTAATGGTTTATTTAGCGGTCTTGAAAATATCTACAACAAAAAACCAAAATGAGTATGAATGTTAGCCTTAGGAAGACTAATGGTATAAAACTATGAGCAGGAGGCTTAACCATTAGCTTCAATGGAATTGACAGAACAGGATAGAACAGACCTGAACTTATATTAGAAAATGGAAGCTTTTCTTAAAGATGGAAATTGATGCCAAAAAGCTACCTAGTTAGAGACAGCATTGAAACTAGACTCACGTTTGTGTGGTGTTAAACTTTGTGAGGAAATAGCTCAGCTGTTAACATCCACACTTAGTCATGATGGCCGTCCTTGGGCATAGAAAAACAATTACAATTGAAAATCAGCCTTAACATGTAAATATAACTCTCTGTAGACAATTTCAGTGATGGTGGCTGCCACAGGCATGTAACACAGGTAAGGAGAGGATGTCATTCACTCAACAAGCATCTACTGAGAATCTACTAAGTGTGAGGCACACTCTGATAATCTCTGGGGGTATCACACTGATTGACCGCCCCCTTCCAGGAGACTCGACGCATCTCAAGGGAGGCAGACCAACAGGCCATTATGATGCAGACAGATTAATGTATGGGCACAGAGCTACAGGTTCAAACTGAATGGACAACGGAACTGATCTTACAGGAGTCAGGAAGGCTACAGAGAGTAGGTGTTACCTAAGCTGAAACCTGAGGGAACAAGGGGAATTATTAAGGAATCAAGGAATTAGTAAGAGATAATAATTCCCTCACTCAGAAACAGGGAAATACAAATTAGGCCCACAATGCAATTTAATTTTATAGCCACAAAACCCAAGGCCTAACAGTACTAAGTGCTGACACAGAAGTGTACTGGAAAGGGGACCCCTACACTACTAGCAGAAAGGCACGCTGTGTATAAGAAAAAAATCAACTAAGGGCACAGGAAACACAAAATTCAGAGTAGCATTTATGGCCAGTGGAAATTAAGGGGACTGTGCCTGAAGTTTCTAAGAGGTCTCCGTTTTGAGGCCACAATTGGGGTTGGGGTAGTGGGGAAAGTCCATTCCCTGTGGCCTGAATTTTAAATGTGGGCAACCTGGATGGTTGGAATCAAGTGCACATTTTTGAACTTCCCTCTTCAGAGCAGTTAAACGCTTCTCGTGAATCTTGCGGTGCCCACATGGCAGCCCCTGCACATCTGGGACTAACAGAACTGGGAGAAACCCAGTTGAACGTCATCTGCAGAGACGTTCCTATTTGCAGGAAGATAGAGATTACGGGGCGGGGGTGGATTCAGGCTAAACCATCTGATTCATTACAGCGATCCTGCACACCAGCTTTTTATCTGGGCAAAACTGACAACCGGGCCGATACCTCAAGTGGGAGGAGTGGTTAAAGCGCAGGCTGCCTGCATTGAGCACCCTCAGGGCCTCTGCTGTCCTCAGGATTCTCACCTCATTGGCCATCTTCCATGATGATGTAAAACAGAACTCTAGGATGTTCTTATTTTGAGAAGAATATGCTACCAAGAATAAAATAAGACCTCTGATTTCCAAACACCAACGTGTCGTGCTGCCTGTTGAAAGCACTAGATTTAGCGACCTGACCATCGGGTTGTCACGGGTATGGGAGAGCAATGGTGGTAGCCACTGTGATCCAATGTGGTTGACCAACATGTCTAGCTCATGCTGCAGGCTACGCATCACCAACATCCACTGCAGGGTCCCCACAGAGGAGATGGAGGGGGAGGGAGGGGAATGGAGGCAAAGCTGGCAAAACTCACATGACCCTGCAAGGAGTCAAGGAATGCCGGAGGAACCCCACCTGACAGTTCCTCTCATATGCAGCTGTTGTTCTGGTTTGAAAAAAGGTTTTTTTCTTTCCACTGATTTTGTAGTAACAGACCTCACAGTTAATTTAATTTTTACAAATGTACTTTCATATAATTCAGAACTGCTGGCAAATCACTTGTCATGTTCAACACAGAATTAGCACAAATGGACTACTAATTTTTAGAAAATGAAATGTAATAGAATTCACAACGTGAAAGTTATGCTTAGCACATGACATAATTAACTTTATTTTTGTTTGATATAGAGGTCAGTATAGGACATGGCAGTTTCTTAATGGGAACATTCAAGTCTATTGAAGTAGAAAGAGGAGGGAATAGTCTTAAAGTGAACCTGTAAATTATCCTGAAAATTTTTATTAAAATAAATCACTAATTTGGTTCTTTGATTATTCTATGTCTCTCATTCATAAAAAGTGAATGAATAGGCAAAACTTTTTTGAGAGTTTGGTGTTTGTTTAGTTATAAATGTATAGGGTTTTACTGGTTAATACGCATTGTACAGCATGAAATTACAGCATATAGATTTTTTAAGCAGTTGCCATAATGTTTAAAAATTATAAGGCATGTATTCCAGTAATGGGAAGTTTATAATTTCTATAAATACTCCTGGTGATTACGATAGTCTCTGAGTTTACAACATTCAGAGGAGCGAGCTGGCATAGCGATTACCATTCCATGCCCTGTGATTTTTTTCACATGCTGGTGAATAAAGACACTGGGCTCCTTCCAGTTCATCTAAAAATTCACATGGCACCTGGAGTGTTCCACTGGAGACCTCACCAATCACAGCCGTGGCCTTTGGGCTCAAAGATGATAGAACAAATTAGTAAAAATTAGTCATTAAAGGTCTGATTGAACAGGAAAGGACTCAAGTGCCCCTGTGCTTCAGGTAGCACAGCAGGGTAACAGCCTTCTATTGCGACAGGCAAAATGGCCTATAGTGAAATTTAACATTACAGCAATGAGGCTATTATCAATTAAAGTCCACCTATTTTTCTCTCTACACGAGAAATAAGCAGGTATGCAGGATCAAGCTTATAACTGGTGTGAGAAGAGCAACTGAAGGGAGGGCCCTGCCCATTGTTTGGCTCTAGAAGTGGCAACCTGCCGGGAATACCTCACGTCTTAGAAGCCTTAGCCTGGGAAGGCGAGAACTTTCTGAGATGCTGCTATAAACAGGCCTTAGAAGCACTAAAGTAAAAACGACTCAGCATACGTAGCACTTGAGTCTTTTTCCCAAATCAGCTTTGTTTTCACTTGCTTATTACTAGAAACTTGTAAAAGGAATCAACGCATGAGCCTGTTAACCTTTCACAGTGCAAATGGTCTCAAGCTCCACGGATAACCTGGCATCTGGGCGGGAGAGGCTCCGCCCTCTATCTGTGTTAGGACCAATTGAAAAACATTTATTAGTTAAAGTCTGGAGAGACATATTTTTCATTTATGAGTTACAGTCATCTCATCTGCTAAATTTGGGGCTAGAATAAAACAAAAAGAAGACTTTAGACTAACAGAGAATGCTACCTTCCCCATCTGCCTTTTGACTATTGAGGCTCCATCAGTGTATGTGGAGGGTACACATACGAATGAGTAGATATGCATTACAGCGTCATGTTTTATACCTGCACTCGTCATGCATTCAAATGCAATGCTTTTAGCAAGATTTCAAAGTTCTGCTGTATTTTCACTCTCAAGACAGAGACATAGCTGATCAGCATGCCCCAAGTCATGTAAGTCCTCACATTTCTTGTAATTCTCTCTTTTCTGTTTGTTTTAATGAAGAGTCATGTTCATTACCCAGGTTCCTTGTGTCTAAGGAAGCTTCTTCCTCCCTGTCTGCTTTTAAGTGTCACCCAGAAAGGAAATGCAGTCAGATAGCCAGGAGGCAACCTTGCCCTCTCACCACCGATCATTCATTCATTCATTCATTCAGGATGCACTTATGGTTGTCTATACAAGATTCTTGTGGTCAATCGGAGACCTTTGAACATTAAAGCACTGCTCTCCCCTGGGAGGAGCTGGGAACCACAGTTATTTGCTTTGCACAATTCATTACCGCATTATGGTGAACTTGGGGGAAAAGCTGAGAAATTCACTGGGAGCATGGGAAATCAGAGGCCTTTCTTTTTTTTTCCTGATTTATTGCTTGAATTGCCCCTTTTCTGGACTATTGGTTTGTGTGATCTAAAAAAAGACTGGATAGACATATTTTTAATTTATTTTATGGGAAACTTTAAAAAAAATAGACAGGGTCTTGAGAGACAGATATTTACATTGTGACACAATGCAAGACATTTTAGCAAATTAAGCAAACCCAGCAGAGCACGCACCACAGGCTTAAACTTGAACTTTTTGTATGAGGCCAGTGAGAAGTCTGCAAAGTGGCATGGGTTTAAAGAGTACCAATTTGTTTGCATATTAATTTGAGGGAAAATATAAATAAAAACCATCCTTTCCTATGGCTCATCATGGCACATCTTACATTTTAACACGCTACAGTCACCTCATCTGCTAAATTTAAAACTCCTGTAAGGTATAGATTGCATCAATTGCTTGTGTATTTATCCATCATTAGCACAATACCCACCTAACATACTAGTACCATGGGCTTTAAAATACTTTCCCAAGCCAAAGGGAAGCAAGAAAGAAAACAGCGTTGAAAGCAACATGAAGAAAAACAAAATGTATACAAAATTACTTCTGGGAAAACTGACTTGGCATATTTTTCCCTATTTCTCCCACTATACATAACAAAAAGGCCTGGATGTTATAAATAAACACACTTAAGAGGAATTTGAAGGTGGAGAGAGGCAGACCAGCTAGGACTGTGGGGCCCAAGATATGACATGGCGGTGAGTGCTCTGGGCTTTCTTTGTTTGGCTCCTACACCCAAGGCTTATATCTAAAGAAGCTGGGAACCCAGAAATGCCAATGGGCACAGATGACCAGAGGCCCAACCGAGACCTGCTCCCTCTAGCCAGAGGACTGGGGAAGGGGTAGTCTAGGGAGACAAAGCCTTTCAGGCAACAACTGCTCCCCTGCAGGACAAAGCGGCCCAGCCACCGTCACCAGCAGAGGTGGCACCAGGTCCCCCGAAGTGGGGTATCTAAGAAGGTCAAGTGGAGAGCCGAGACTCCCATGTCCACTTGGCCACAAAGAGTCCTCCAAGGAGGTGTTGGTGAAGACCATATGTGGATCTCAGACTTCTGCCTCCCCCCAACACAGAAGTAATGAAGAAGTGCCCCCTCCCCTACCAAAGCTGTGTCTCAGGAAGCCAGTTAAAACAGAGAGTTTAAATGAGACCCAGAGTCTCATGATAAAAACAGCAAATACACCACAGAACCACCGTACCTGTTCCTGAAAAATTTTGGCCAAGGGGGCGCAGTCTGTCAGTTTAATGAACCTCACCACGTCAGTCACTGTCCACTCCAACGGGTTGCTCTCCAGAATGAGCCTCTCCTCCTCCTCTTGCTTTGTTTCCTGCAGAGACGAGGGAAGCAGGGGGTCATCTTATCCCTGCATGGTGGTTGGGGTCCCCTCTAACCCTTCCTGGACCCTGAGGGGACTCCCCCTAAAGTCTCTCGTAACTCTCAGGACAAGCCACAGACACTTTCTAGGGACTTTCTTAGCAACTCAGCTGGGCTGTGACTGCCTCCGATGATGTGTGTGCCTCTAGACTAGAGGGAAAATATCTTTTAAAGGCAGTGATAGTAGTTGTTGAATCCCACGTTCAGGAAAACTTGGGGCAGCTGATTGACTAGGAGAAATGAATGATAAGGGGCATCTGCAAATGTACACAAGACAGTGAGCTATTCCCCCATTTGTCTGGGGGACAATGGTGTCAGTGACCTGCTGGCTGACCATCTGGCACCCATGGGCTTAGGGGAGACCCGCCCGCCTGATTTACTATTTTATGGCAACACAGAGTACCCTATAAAGGGAAAGTCTAGTGTTCAATGGGACCTTGAGGACTTCTGTCTGTGCTCCTGAAAGAATTCTTGGTGGTTTTAAAGCCTTCCTTCAGAACTCCAATCTGATGTTCACTGACCCACTCGGTCAAGATATGAAATCACCAAGCCTTTTGCCCTAACCTAGAATTAGGCTGGAGCAGTGCTGGTGTCTTTAGCATTTTAAACAGGTGTCCCAAAGTGTAGGCCAGAAACTATGATGCATTTTCTTCTTCAACACTCTGCCCAGGCAAGCCAGTTCCAGGGCCCATGTGCTTTACCTGTGCTGTGTCCTTGTCCTGGCCGGATGCCGGGCCCTTGTCGCCGCCCTCGGCACAGGAGGCGGCCTGCACTTTTCGGCCCCGTCTCGTCCTTTCCATGGGCAGCCGGCGCTCGGGCTCGGAGCTGCTCCTCAGGGTGACGGCCCTTCGGGGCCTGGCAGAGGGGACCTCGGCCGAAGAGGTGTCTGTCTGGTCGTCCCGCAGCTCAGAGCCGGTTTCCTCGCTCCCTGTGTCATCGTCCACGGCATCCGCATCCTCCTCCTCGCTTTCCTGGGAAGGAGGGAAACACGGGAATGGAGTTACATGAGAGGAGCCTTCGTGAACATGCGAGGCTGGGCTCTAACCCAAGCTCTTTCCCGTCCAGATGGTTCTGTGCAAAGCACCTGGCGAAGCCTCTGAGGACTGATCTGCAGGTCCCAACCAGGGTCCCAGGGGCTGCCCTTCCCCAGCTGGAGCAGCTGACAGCCTAAATCTGTTTTCAGCAAATGAGGGGGAGGGTGCTGGTATCTCCTGTTTCCAACCATTCGGATCAGACTTCCACTGCAGCCATCGACTTGCCCGCCAGGCCCTGCGTCCCCGTGCAGGGCTGGGAGGTGCTCCGGGTGAACATACCTCCCCTGAGCCTGCCGCAAAGTCCACGGTAGAAGACCTCCGTTTCTTCTGCACAAAAATGGATTTTCGCCGTTTCCTACGCCTGGCTGGCTTAGGGTGTCCACTTTCAATGCTGCTTTCCCCAATTGGGGGCTTAATGATCTTCTTTCTCTTTCCATAATAATAGGCTACAAGGAGAGAGAAAAGACAGAGAATTTAAAAGTTTTTTTAAAGGTTACACACATGTTCATACATGGACATAGAGTACAGGGGCAAAAAGGGGGTGGGGAGAGGATTCCTACGATTTGTCCATGAGTGACCGTGTATGCAGAATGAAATGGGGAGATATGTATCATATAGGAAATTCACACTCTGAATAGTGTTTCAAGCATGTTCAGGTTCCTAACACACGAGTTGACAAGTCTCATCTGGGCAGGGGTCCGCAGAGCACCGACCGTGCTTGTGGGTCCTGGTGACACCCTAGCAATGGGCTGGAACCTGGGCCGGCAGAACAAACTCCCAGGTCACTGTGATGAGGGTGAGACACCCCTGGGGCTAGACATAACTGAGGGAGACACAGAGGAGCAGAAGCCAGGATCAGAGAGTTCTCAGAGCTCGCACTGTCTGCGGTGCCGAGTGAGACCAGAGCAGAGGCAGGGCAGGGCCCAGGGAGCAACTCCAGAAGGCAGAGGTCACCAACTGACGGGGAGATGGAAGAGGCAAGTGCCGAGGGAGGGGACATCTGGAGAGGACATCCGGCCTGGGCCGTGGTAGCAACTCTCCCAGGCCGGGTGGAGAAGCAGTCAGGAACAGAGAAAGCGAAGAGTGCTCTGCACCCTCCAACTACTCCACTCAAGGGTCTGAAGAAAGTAGCATCAACAGGGGAGAAACAGATTGTGACAAGGATGTTGCCCGTGTAAAAAAGGGTGATGAAAGACTCATTCTAATTGCTCAGTTAAAAACCAAGAAGTAGTTCTGGTGACTAGCCATTACCAATAACGTGTTTTATTGTGCCCTTCTTTCAGCCATACAGTTTTCCGAATCAACCAATGCCCTGACATGCATGTCAGTGTATACACCCTCGACTCTTCATCGCCAATGCCAACCAGTGACGTGCGTCCTGATTTTAAGCACCCACCCCTTCCTTAGACCAAGCTGGAAAACACAGAAGCATTGGCCACAGCAGATCATAGAGAATTCTTCCATAGCAGTTCCTATGAAAAATAATTCAAAAGGTTATTTACTAGTAAGCCCAACCGGTGTGACTCAATGGTTGAGTGTTGACCTGTGAACCAGGAGTTCATGGTTCAATTCCAAGTCAGGGCACATCCCCAGTGTGGGGTGTGCAGGAGGCAGGCGATCAATGATTCTTTCTCATCGTTGATGTTTCTATCTCTCTCCTTCCCCCTTCCTCTCTGAAATTAATAAAAATATATGTTTTTTAAAAAGGTTATTTAAAAAACCACACACATCAACTACTTGACCTCATATTTCAGGCCCAGGGACCAATGTTCTATTCATTATTTGTACTCACTGTATTTGGTTTTGGTATGAATGGAGCAGTTTTCTGGGCAGTTTTCAGAAACCAGCACAGGACTGAACAAATTTGGACAGCACTCTAGCTTGGCACAGACCCGTCTGCAGAAGTCCGCTACTTGGTCAGAAGTTCTTACAATCTTGGCCACGGCCCTGTATGTTTTGCCTCTGTACCTAGAAGGAAGGAAGAAAAAGTTTTGGCAAGACTGCAGAATTACTCAGACCTAGTTTGCACAGTGTCTCCTAAAGTACCCTTTTATTTTGTGACAATAAAGCAGGTTCTGTGTGATTTCCATGTCATTTGTTTTTATCATTCTTTATGTTCTCACACAAATATTTATAAGAAATGCCAGTGCTGACAGTGCTAAGAGAATCACCGCAGTAAAGATTTCCACTTAGCATATACTCACTGTGGCTGGCATACGTTATTCACACCAATTCCAGATGCTTCCAGAATCTAGATACTGTAATTTGTCGCTCATAAATTTTGAAAAGAAAATGTTCTCCTGCCCAAGAAAAACCATATGCAGTGAAATCACCAACATAAAACGAGGAACCAGATCTTCTGGAAAGCAGGTTGGGTTCTGCTTTAAAATAAGTCCTTCAGGCTTCCTCCAAACATAGGTACCCCCGAAACGTATACACACACTTTGAATGATTATAAAGGCAGCATTTATTAAAATACATTTCATTTTCAAAATGGAGCTGTCAGCTGTTTGGGGGGACACCCTGTTTTTATGGTAAATAACGATGTAAATAATGCCTGCTTGAAAGGATGAGCATTTGGAAATAGGTCTGAATCAGCTTTCAATATATTTTTTAAACTATCATTGGTATAAAATAATTATAAACTTTCCAGTTGGCAGCAGATCATAGGTCCTTACTTTTAGTTCACATTCACTGAACTTAGAGTCCAGTGAAATGAGAACGCATCAAATTGAAATCTTGAACAAGAAATTATTTTCCAGAAAAATAGCAGGTGGGGGTGGCTCTGGCAGAGAGCAGGCATGGTTCTTGGAAAGCTAAGCGAATGCAGATTCGCTGCCCACTAGTGCGGTGACGGTGTGAGAGAACTCTTTGCCACCTGCTCTTTCACACACACACACAGGTTCAGGTCCCCCACAACCCACCACACACCACAGGGACGTGAGGCAACTCATGCAATCAGGAGTGTAACATAAGGAGATCATTACCTTTGCAATTTGTGAATACAACACTGAAGTTCAAAACATTAGGTCTGGTTCACTGAGAATACGGTGATGGAAATAAACGGATTTTGGTTTTTTCTGTCCTTCTGAAGTCTAAATATTGTTCCCCTGAAATTCATTTTTTTAAAGTATCAACAACTAAAAAATTAAATTCTAAATTGGAAAAACTGTATGTTCATTCACTGGTCTTTCCTGCCCCAGTCCCTCTGTCCTTCTTGTCCTTCTGTCTTTGAAAGCCAAGCTACTTCTGGGTATTAAGAACTTTGTGAATCTGAACAATAAAGATTTAATTAAAAAAAAAAAGAACTTTGTGGACAAGATCATGCTTTAAGACCACAGCCTTGTCCGACTGCTGACTTTTCTAGGACTGCTATGGACCCTCAATATAGAAGCAAGTGTGCCCCGCCCTGAGGAGGGGTTTCCTGAGCTGCTCTGGGTGGTTCTTGCTCCTGCTTCCCTTGTGTTTCATAAACACAGCACAACTCTGAACACAGCATATCCTAATGGTGGTGGAAACGGAGAATTAAAATACGGTTTTATTCGACATTTTCTCTTGTGATTTTTTTTCCACCACAATTTTAGTGTTCCTGGGGCTCTCTCTTCTAAAGAGCTCAATATAAAGATTCTTAAAGTCCCTATAAAATAGTAAAGTAACAGAAGGTAAAAAAGTGGAACTGTAAAATCAGGTCAAAATTCAAACTGTGGAAGTAGGGGACACAGACAGCTATTTCTGTTCCCAGACCGCGGATTCTCAAGCGGACACTTCCAAAAGCTCAGGAGAGGGTGTCGGAGAAAGGGAACAAGCGCCTGAGACACAGACAAAGGGTGGCCTTTTCTTCCTCTTCTGAAGGAGGATGATTCAGTGGAAGAGTGTCTCAGTACAAGCCCTCACCGTTAGGAAAAAAAAATCTAAATTTATGAAAATAAAATTAGTCATTTTTAACTATATTTTTATTGTTGACACTATTGCAGATGTCCCCATTTTTCCCTCCTTTACCCACTTCCTTCCCCACCTTTCCTCCCACCCCCCTCACTCTGGCCATCGATACACAATTGTCTGCGTCTATGGATTATACATATACTAGTAGCCCTGTACATGAATCCATGCGCAAGTAGCTCGCTGCCACTTGCCTCACCTGGCCATCCGCCCACCGCCACTGGTAGCTCTCCGCTGCTTGTAGCTCACTGCCCCACCCTCCTGTAGCTCTCCCCCCTGCTAGCTGGCTGCTGTGCCTTCCTGTAGCTCTCTACCACTTGTAGATTGGTTGTGATGTTACGGAGTAACAGATAATTAGCATATTTCTCTCTTATTATATAGGATGTTCTTTGGCTAATCCTTTACCTTATTTCATCTAGTCCACCCCTCCCACGTCCTCTCTGACAGTTGTCAGTCTGTTCCATGTATCCATGCTTCGGTTTCTATTTTGCGCATCACCTTAGTTTGTTCATTAGATTCCACGTATAAGTGAGATCATAAGGTATTTGTTTTTTACCTCCTAGCTTCTTCACTTAGTATGGTTTAAAGGTAAGGGACTCTTTCACACACACACACCTCTTTCCTGCCCTTTGGAACAATTCTGTCTAAAAGCCATGGCAGTGGTGGTAAGGGTGGGGGGACTGGGCAAGGAAAGTGCCAGCTGGGGAAGGCAGGGTGGGATCCGCAGCGTCCTGGCCGGGGTGTGGACACTTGAGTGCTGCTGGGACCTCTCTTCCCTGAAGGACGTGCTGTCCTGATTCAAGCAGTGCTGCTGGCCGGGAACCTCCAGATGTCGCCCCTTTCGGTTTGCCCCAGCTGCAAAGTTGCCTTCCCCCGGATAGCCTCCATGCAATGACTAATTGTGGCAGGAGCTAAAAGGCCTGGCCACCTGAGCCAACTCTGGACAACCATGGAGGGCCATTCTAACGCCACAGCTGCCCACAGGCTACAGATGGTGCCTCCCTCTGCCCAATCTGGTTTTTCTTCCTCTGCTTCCACAGGTGTCGGTCCCCAGCATCCTCCTTAATTAAACCCCAGCTGGAAGGATCTGCACCTGAGGCAAGTGAGGAGAGGGTATAGGGCAGCATTCTGAGCAGGCTCCTGTGTTCTGTGCAGGCTGCTGTGTTCTGAGGACATTTGCATCTGGGGGATAGCTGGCGTGCATTGGTGTGAAGGCCTGGCATTGAGAGTTGGCCCCTGAGTGGGGTGAGGGAAGAATGAAGTGAAAAGAGACTGGCACTACACCAGAGCCTGATCAAATAAACATAGAGAAGGTGGTGTGAGCCAGGTTGCCCATGTATATTGGGGAGACTGGGGCATCATGCCAATGATTTACTACCAAATCGATCTGGAGAAAGAATAGTCCATTTGTATCTTGTAGTTGCAATATTTCTGTAATTCTGAGGTTTTTCAAAATAAACATTAAAAAAAACATAAAAATAAAATTTGTCTTATACAATGATTCAAACAACATTAAGCTTAATGTATATTTCCCACCAAATGCATATTTTTGAGCACTATTAGTACTGGGAGCATTTTCAGTTATGATCACAAATGTGGAAGAAACACTGTTTGAAACATCCGAATCCAGACTGAAGCAATAATCGGGTTTTGAAATTGGTCGATGAATCAGGACAATTGTTCAAACAACTGTTTTATTAACAAAGCCTGTGAAACTTATAGAGGTGCCGGCCTGGCCTACCAAGACATACAAGCAAACAGCAGCTCTAAGATTCTGCCCAATGGTTGAAGGAGACAGCTGCGTGTATACAATACTGTCATTTCTATTTTCTCAAGGACATTACACCACGTGATCATCATACAACCTTCCAGACAGAACGAATGGACAGGTGTCAGCAGCCCCACCTGACAGACGCAGAGGTGGGAGGGCAGCTGGCACCTTCAGCAGCACTCAAGGCACCCAGGTGAAGCTGAAAGCTACAGTCCTCAGCACTGCACTGCCTTTATTTTACCACAGGTGAAAATCAGAATCTGCTCTGTAGCTTTCCATTCCACTAAAGGTTTAAAAGCGGTATCCCAATGACATAACCTTGTAGGCAGGAACAGAACAGCTCGAAAGCCTGGGATAATGCCTTTCCCTTTAGCCTCTCATTGTGAACCTGGAGAGGAGAACAGTGAGCCATGTAATGTATTAAATGGCCCAGCCAGGCTATTGTAAACACGTAAAGATAAGATTTTCTTCAAGTATTCAAGTTTTTTTGTTGTTTGTTTTTTGGTGGGTTTTTCCGGGGGGGGGGGGCACGGGGGCGTAGGGGTAGGGGGTGGATATTTAAAGAGACAAACAAGCTAGTACACAGCAGAAGACTCCCGGGCATTGTAAACACTTTCAGAGAGAAGGAGGGAAGGACAGAGGTAACAGGCTGCTGGGTTGGAACACAGAAGGAGATGCTGAGACGACACCCATCTCAGACGCACACTCTGAAACAGTCCAGGGAGCAGAGAACAACAGACGGACAGACGAGGGATAGCCTCCCTGGCTGCCAATGTGGGGACCCACTCAGAAGCCCAGGGCTGATATAGAGATTATTGTAAGACAAAGGCATGTGAGATTCCACAGATGCAGAGAGCAGCTTTTTCGGAGCTTCCATTATCTGACTAAAAGCAGAAACTTTCGAGCAATGAGACTGCCATAAATTCCCTCTGCGAGGCAGCTTCTAATCGCAGGAGAGAGACCAAGAGTAAACCCACCATAAATCCCCTCTCAGGAGTTTCATGGCCAAGACAGAAAGAAGGCTCGCACCGCATAAACACACATTATCACAAACTTCCTTATCGCCCATTTGCTCTTCTAAAAAAAACATTTGTCTTCCCTAAAGAAACCCACCTCTTCTTCCCCTAGAGGCCTCTTCTCCACCCTCCCTTCCCCCCACTAAGTTAGGGCGCATGCAGATATGCATTGTGCCAAATCCTAAGTAGCCCCCTGGGTTACTCAGCATGGGGCACTCCTGCCTGCATACATGCTGCACCTGTAAGTAAACTGTCTTTTCTCTGGCTAACCTGTCTTCTGTCAGTTTAATTTGCAGACTCCCAAGTACTGAACGTAAGAGGTAGAGAAAAGGTTTCTCCTCCATGACATCAATAAGGAAGCGTGAGTGGCCTTCCGATATCTTTGCACCAACCCAAGTAGGGACTTATTTCCACGTGTGCATGCACAAGGCAGGGTGGAGAAAGACAGTGAAGATGGAGGAAGAAGAGTGCTGGAAATAATGGTCTCTTCTCCTTCAGTAAAGAGCTGAGAAAAACCACAGTGGATTTTGAGCCAAAAGAAATAGAGCAAAAAGACTGACGCTGGCTGACAATCCCCAGAACCATCGGCACGGCCCACGTGGGATGCCCTCCAGTTGGCCTAAGTCATGTCATTCATCTTCAAATGACTCACATCAGGACCTTCTCACAAAATTTGGGTAGGCAGTGAGAGGGGTGTGGGAATGGTGAGCAAGATTCCAGCTGTCCAGCGGAAACCACATCCTTGTTTATTAAAGAAAGAACTAAAGGGGGGAAAGGGGTAACCCCAATAACTCTGCAGAAATAGGGAAGCTTCACAACCTGTCAACAATGAGATTTGGCTCTGATTTCCTTCCAAACTTCAGGGGGCACACCACCCACACCAGGGTCAATACGCTGGCTCCCTCACTGGTTCTCAGACTTCTATACTCAACTCCTCAGAAATGTCTCTCTTCCTTCTTGATCCCTGCATTGCAAGTGCTGAGAGCTCTGTTCAGTACATGGGGGGGGGGGGGGGGAAGGGGGGGAGAGGGGTGTTTATTTTAGGAAGACAACATCTGTGTTTGAACCAGCAACACCACACCCGTAATCAGATGAACTGGAGCCCACACACAGAAATTCAGCCTTCCTTCCACATACTGGCTCACCTGCCTGCTTCGTGTAATGTGTACAGTATACATTTTCAGAACAAGTTGCATACAACTAAGCAAGGTAAAAATTAACAAATGAGGAAACAAAATGTTTTTCAGCAAAAAGTCTCTGGGAATCCTTTTTCACATAATCTCCTTATAGCCAAATATTACATTTTACTGGTTCATAAAATATGGGCATGAATAAAAGGCCCCGAAAAGTAAAATAAAAACACATACAAAATTAGTCACTGCTTATGAAAAACAAGAAACCAAAATCTTTTCAGTGAATCCGAGAATGACTCACCTAAAAAGTATAGATTTGACTAACTCCTCGCTTCTGCCTAGCTGATAATGAAGACTAATTCACTTGAAATTATATCAGGATATCTCCTCTTTAAGTTCTGAAGAACTGTAAGAAATAACTGGGAAAACCTACTAAGCCTCCACCTGGCTTTTGTAAAGATGATCACAAACGCCATTCAAAGAAAAGCCCCCGCCCCCAAGCTTCTGTAACATATTGGAAAAAATATTTAAATGTCTCTAGATGCATAGAATTGGAAGTTTTTTTTATCCCCACTAAGGTAGAGCCTAAATTCCTCCTCCTGAAATTCAAAATAATGTAGGTCAATTAGTACACTTCAGTATCACCCAAAAGAATTTCCTCTGCCAGAACAGCTGGAACAAACTGCATCCGAGTCCACTGTTCCCTTGGCACTACCGCACCATACCCGTAGTTTGCCTTTCATGTTAAAGACTCATAATATCATAGACTCCTTACACAGTGATCAAATGTTACCTTGATTTGTTTTACTATAAGGGTACGGTTATTGGACAAACAGAAAAGTAAACACTGAGGAACAACCGCAGGTGGCAGTGTTAGCTTTCCTTCTATGTACAAGTCAAACCTTTTCAACGGCACCTCCACCCTCTCAAGTAAATGGGTCTTTATTTACTCTTAGAACAGGGGTGAGGGGTGTCCAGCCCACGGGCTGTATAAGGCCTGAGAAATCATTGGCTCTGGCCCTGCCAAGGCATTAGGGAGTTAATTAAATGTTTGGCCAAATATAACAGGCTAATTTTTAGGTTGATAATTGTGTATGGCCCGAGAATGATGTTATAGGTAGCTAAATGGCCCTGGCAGAACAAAGGTTCCCCACCCCCGCTTTAGAAGTAAAGCCCATTAGAAGCCCAGATGCTCAGTGACAGCATGCAGAAAGTCCTGTGGAGGGTCTGATGCCCGTTCTTCCCAAAAACATTCTTAGTGACGTTATAGTTTCCTGGACCACAACCAAGGTGGCTGGATGCCCTAATGCAGGTCTCCGTGCTGAGTTAATTTACTCATGACAGAGACCACATGAGCCTTTCAGCTCCCAGGGCAGAAGCCAGCTCTCTCTTCCCATTTGAACTAAAGAAATAGCAAAGTTGTCAGGATCTAAAAAGTTGCCATTTTACATCAGGAGGAAAGAGGTGACTTGATACCCAGTGTGAGAAGAAATGTTCCCGCTCCCTGGAAGTCTGTCATCATTAGCAGCTTCTGGGAGAGGCCGCTGTGATCCTGCACACTCGAACCCAGTTCACAGCCCTACTCCCCAGCGCTGCTGTGTGAGATCTTGCTGAGGAACCCCCTGTCACATCAGATATAGCAGGCACTTCACCGCCTTTACACTATAGCCATGCCATGTCTGTATTGATTGAATCAGGCTGGATTTAATAAAGGCTCTGATAGACGTGGTGACGGGAAAATGAGCGCAAATACTGCAAAATGAGTGCTCCTTTGTCACTTTGGTTTCTAGAGCAAGTTTCTGGCTTACTTAGGAGCAGGGGAGATTTTAATAGAATGTAAGGGTTTTTAATTTTTATTTCTACTATTTGCATATCCATTAAGTGTATTTTGGATGTATTGAATGTTATAGGAAAGTTTAAAAATAAGAATTAACAAGGGTTTCTGTATAAATACTTACTCAGGTTTTCTGCCATCACTACTATGATGAACTGCCCTTGATTTTACTATTGCTGATGGTCATCCCCTTAAGTAAAGTAGGAATATATGGAATATTACATTGGGAAGAAACTTGTTTTCGTTTTTCCTTGGTTACATGTGAAGTTCATTTAAATATTTCTTGGGAAAGAAATGAAGGATGAGCTATGGTGCCACCTTTCATTCACACGCCACTTCATAGAAATAGTCTCCTATTTGCATATATATTCCCTTTAACTTTTGTGACTTGGCAGAGTATCTGTAGACCATGAGTGACTTTTGCTAAATCTAAAATTACAGAGATGTTCAAAACAGACACTAGAAAGTGCTGAGTGGGTAAATGACAAAAAGTGTTGAAGAACAATGCAGTATGTCAACATCTCTACTTAGTACCAGTGTAAGATAACTACAGGGGAAATAATTACTGCTCATGCACGTTATTTAATATCCCTCAACTTTCACTTTGGATAAGGTATGTGCTCTCTTTAAAGGAGGGCTTGTATACATGCTGGCCTTTGAAAAGTGGTTCACTCTTTCAAACAGCATCACTTCCCACATGTTACATCCAAACAATGTTAGTTCAGCTACACAAGAAGCTGACTAGTAAGATCTATTCTATTTGAAAAGTGTAACTGAATATTAAAAGGCCTCCCAGGACACCAAAGCAATTATTAAACAAAAATGTATCTGGAGAAAGGGATCTAAACAATTGAGTTCAACCCTGTTGATCCATAGGTGCTCTCAGCTTCAGAACTCAAGAAACTGAAAGCAAAAACAGCACCTTTCCAATGAGCCTATTTCCAAATAAAGGAACAAATTGAGCAACTACATGTCAACCCGCAGCGCACTCACCAACACCAAACAGAGGTACTGGTTCTTTTTATCTTTTAAAACTATCAACTCTCAGCGTTAAAGAATGTTTGGATCTGGCTTAATGAAACTTTTTACAGTACTGAGTATTAAGAACTGCTAATGAATATGCATATTGATAAGGGATATTCTCTCTTTTATAAAAGTTTCCCCTTTTGGTCAAGTGATCTATTCGACCTGAGCACAGCATGTTTTAATTGTGAATGTTTAGCATAAGTATTAGTTAAGCAACTCTCCAGTTCAGCGGTGGTCCACAGACCACTGGTGGTCCGTGAGGTTTAAAAGGTTGGCGACCACTGCTCTAGTTCACTCGAGGAATCCTCAGGCTCAAGACAACTCCGTGCAGCAAATGCCAACAATCAGTGTCCAGCACACAGAACTGCAGAGCAACATTCCTTCTGCTGCCATTTCCCTGCGCTGTGTCCAAAAGAGGGACGGCAAGTTTCTGGCTCTGGCTGGGTAGCTCAGTTGGTGAGAGAATTGTCCCAATACACAGGTTTGTGGGTTTACTCTCTGGTCAGGGCGCATACAAGAAGCAACCAATGAATGCATAAATAGGTGGAACAAAAAAATGATGTCTCTCTCTTCTCTCTCTCCTCTTCTTTCCTTTCCCTCTCTATAAATCAATAAATTAAAAAAAATTTAAAAAGAGGAACAAGTTTCAAAGGAGCAGGCCAAGTATGATTACAAAAACCCTTGTTTCCCAGAATTAAAAACACTTACTTTGCCTTCAGCGTCTCCTCCTGAAAATTCCAGTGTGGATCTTCCACCAGTTGTAATTCCCTCAATACCCTCCCAGGCTTGTAAGCTGCATTGATTATCATGCTAAGGACCTGTTGGGGAGAAAAATAAACAAAATGAACTTCAATTGTAGCCATTCTCGCTGACACCAGGAGGCTCTGAAAACCCCCTGCTGACACCAGAAGCATTTGCTCTGCATCTCCATTTAGTGAGGGGCTGGGGAGAAGGTCCATGGGGCATTCTGCAGGCTTATCTGTGGGATAAAAGGGTGGTAAACTCTAATCTCTCTGCTGAGGAGAGGGGGTGGCACACTCTCACTAACATTCCTGGTTGCAGAAAAATTGAACTATTTCTTCCAATGTGTGTGTGTGTGTTCTGTGCTGTGGAGGTGGCTCTAGCTCCTGGTGACCCTGTGAATGAGTGATGGCCACAATGTCTTGTCTCAGCTCGTGCAGACCCAAGCCTACAGCTTCCAAAGAGCCAATGGTTGTTATTCAACAGTCACTCTTCAGTAGGACTGGCTACTGACAATTTCATTTTATTCTTAAAAATAAATTTCAAAAGGCACCAATCAGAGGGCGAAACAGGTTCATGCCAACACTTCTGGATAGACTTCAGATGCAACAATTATGTGAAACTCACCTGATGCTGCCCCAATGTATGGATATTTCATACCAGGCCAATTCTCTCAGAGGGGGCGGTGTTTCAAAAGGAAGTTTGGAACACCCAAACACCATCTAACATCTTATTTCCTCAAATGACCCCTTCACTTCCAAGTCCCAAGTCCAACAAAATGAGCATATTGTCACTGTCTACTATGACACCCCCAGACAGACCATACCCATCCCTTCTAAAGTCTCAACTGCATGCTCTGGGGAGATGGCATATCCCTGTTCATCTTGATGTGTTTTCCAAATAAAAAGACAAGGAATTTAGATCCCTTGGGGCCCTCACCTTTCCGTAAGCAAATCTTCATTAACAATGAACACTTATAAGTTCTGGCATGTTCATGAGTTGCTGCTATGTGGACAGAGAACTGGAAGAACATGAAGGTGCAATGCTGCATACAAAGAGACACGAGACCTATGGTTCAGTTCCATGCAATGCCCACCGTCAGGATCTGCCATGGACCAGGCCTGGGAGCACATGCAGGAGCAGGTCACAGCACCTGCTGCTCCTGGAGTCTCCCCGAGTCCAGAAGAGCACAGGCCAGGCACTGAGCTCATTCTTCATGTTTCAGAGCAAAACAGCATCAGAAGAGTGATAAACATATCTTACCGAGATGGGACACTGGCATCACTGCCGAAGCACCTACTTTGTGTTGGAGGAGCCCAGCCCAATACCAATGGGAAGGAAGGAGATGCAAGTATGTTAGAAGAATTTTCATGTTTCAGTTTTCATGTATCTGATGTGCTTCAGAATGTAACTGGCATGGTTTGTACCCTGATTTAATTCCAAAAGACAATAAAGCTTTCTCATATTAAAACTGGGGATTTGACCCTAAAACATTTTATACTATGCAGTCAGCATGGCAGCTGTCTTTTCTTTCCTGGAGTAGCATTTTCCAGGGCCCTGTGACTCCCCATAAAGAAAACGGGGTTCAGCCAAGGCACTACGAGGCCAGGACAAGGCAGAACAAGCAGCTTTGGTGTGTTTATGTTTTCTCTATTAGAATAATCATCTGATTTTATTGTTTACTGTCAGTACAATTTACAGAGACGTGGTTTAAAAATAAATCCAATTAGAACTGGCTGAAATAATGTGCAAAGTGTTTACCAACGGACAAGAAAATTTCAACTGATTCTTTTCATCGTGTTTTACTGAGGAACCCCCGCAGCTACATGTTATTTGCTGCATATCAAAACGCATTTTGTGGCTGTGAAAAGAAAATGCCTTCCAGAGTTCAGTTCAGCCTGGAGACAAGCAGCAGTTAAATCGTAAAAAGCATCTGATATTGAATAACTGTCCCATGACTTTTCCCAATGCCAAATCATTCGTCTCTGAATTCAACCCTATAAAACTTTGGAATTATGAGCTGAGCAACTTCTGTGTACATGGCATCTTGGTGTATTGTTGTTACATCCATGCCAGTGACCAAGTTGACAGCTGTTATCATTACCCATAGTTAGACTGCATGACTGCACCCCGCAAAACATCGGAATGCAGCTCATGATGAGGAAAGGGGAGCATGGACCCTGTCTCCAATGAACAAGCAGGACATAATTCATGCAGGAGCAATGCCTGGCTCGACTTCTTGGAGTTCACAAATTGTTTGTTGAGAACATACTTCTATGCAGAAGCCCCCACATTGTGTCATACAGCAGAAAGGCAATAACCTTCATATTGGATAGATTCCAGATCAAATCCCAGTTCCATCCCTTAGAAGCTGTGAGTCCTTAGGCAAGATGCCTGATTACATTTCCCCCTGTGTACAATGGGGGCACTGCCCTTTATCTGGTTCATAAAGAAGGGGGTCAGAATACGCCACCTCAAAATATGCCACTTGGACATTGGGTTACTTTGCAGCGAAGGCAAGTGAGAAACAGCAGACGCTGCCCTCCGCGTTCAGCCAGGAGCAGGGCTTCAACTTCCCCCTGTGCAGGCGTCGGTCTCCGCTCTGCCACACCAGAAAGAGAACAACCCTCCTCACTGGGGAAAGAGAGATGGCACAGAGATGACTCTGCACAAACAAACCTTAGGAGAAGAGCCCTTATCTTCCAACTGTTTACCCTGCAAGTCCACCTTCCCACAATACCACCCCGAGAAGCCCCAACCCCTTTTCCTGTGCTGATCACTTCTCCATAATTTACTGCCTTTTGTTAAAACGGTATGGAGAAATCTTTCCCTTCTTTTTTGTGAGGCCTGTGTGCATTCAAAATAAACCCTTACTCTGTCTTTTGTCAGTTTCATTTGCAGGCCCCAACTACTGAATTTAAGAGGAAAAGATTTTCCTTTTCTACAACAGGGGTATTTTGAGAAATAAAGGAGGGAGTGATTTTGCATAGCAAAATATTTAAAGGTAGCCCTCTTCCTAACAGCAATGCAGCCCTCGCATCAACATCAACCCATAAACTAAACTCTCCTGTGCTCTTGGCCTCTCTCTCCCCATTGGCCCATACTGGTATTTGCCTTGCACCTTTGTGAAATACAGTGGGGCCTTGACTTACGAGTTTAATGAGTTTAATTCATTCCGAGACCGAGCTTGTTAAGGAGCTCGTAAACTCAAATTACTCTATCAACTCAATGCAAAAAATCTGCGGAGAGACAGCTGGTATGTCAAAAAACTCGTTAGTCAGGACACTCATAAGTCAAGGCCCCACTGTAACTTGCCTTAGAAGCTCCTTGACTTCCTTTTTACTGCTTCCTTTTCAGAACCAAACATCTCATAAAAATAATTTATACTTCAAATTATTCACCTTCAATTCAATTCTCAACCTACCCAAATACAGTTTCCTCTCTAGCCACTACAGAGAAACGCTTTGCGAAAGGGCCCCAGTGACCTAACACAGTGATCGGCAAACTGCGGCCCCTTAAGTGTGGCTCTTCCACAAAATACTACGTGCGGGCGCACACGTACAGTGCGCTTGAAACTTCGTGGCCACACTCAAGGGGCCAAAGAGCCACATGTGGCTCGCGAGCCGACCACTGACCTAACGTTAAATCCAGTGAGCGCTTCCACCTTTCTGGAGCTGGCAGCAGGCTCACAGTGCACCCCACTCTCGGTCCTGCAAGGCCGCTTTGCTCTCCTCCTTCTGCTCCATCAGCCTCAGGGTTTGTTCAGAAAATAGTGAGTGGGCCAGGGTACGGGGAAGAGGCGAGGAACAACTAGAGGGAGGACTAGACAAAGAGGAGGAAAGAGCGTAAATGCTCTTAGCAGGGGAAGGAGCAGGCTGCAGCAGTGTTTGGTACACAGGCCCCACGCAGTGAGCGTCAGCTTCCTTCTCCCGCTCCTCCCCATTCATGTATTATGTCAGCACTCAAAATACTGTGAACATCCATGGGATTTTTTTCCTGTTCACCTCATGAAATTAGGCTAACCCATGATTTCCTTTCATATTCGCTCTTGTGAAAACTCTCCCCCCCCCCCCCCGCCGCAAACAAAAATTACTCAGAAAATTTCCAACCTCAACTGTATCCCATGCTGAAATTATAACTATGTTGAAAGTGCAGGGAATCCCTTAATATAGACAAATTATATCTTTAAGTGTCAAAATTAGAAAATACTTCAGAATGCAAGTATGGCTCCCACAACCTGGGTTCAGCTGGTTTAGTGGGAAGATGACAGACTGAAGGTTTGCAGTGTGTTGAATTCTAGTGGCCGGGGGAGAGGTGTGCCTGGGGTAGACTTTTGGAGACAGACGGTCCACAGGACACATGAAGGAGACTATCTGCTCTGATGAAAAGGAGTTCGGCCCCCCATCCCATGCTCACCATTTCAACAGACCTTTCTGTCCCAGGACCATGGTTATAATAATTACCTGTTTACAAACTCAGGACCAGCAAAAGCCCTCAAGGCCTAAAACAGCGGTTCTCAACCTGTGGGTCGCGACCCCTTTGGCGGTCAAACGACCCTTTCACAGGGGTCGCCTAAGATCATCCTGCATATCAGATATTTACATTGCGATTCATAACAGTGGCAACATTACAGTTATGAAGTAGCAACGAAAATAATGTTATGGTTGGGTCACAACACGAGGAGCTGTATTTAAAGGGCCAGAAGGCTGAGAACCACTGGCCTACAAGGTTTCTTCTTTTCAACCTCAAAATCAGATGGAACAGAGCTAACTTGACGAATACATTTTTAAAGTCAAATGATAATTTTTTTTTTTTTTTTTTTTTTTTTTTTTTTTTACTTAATAAGCACCACTTTACCAATAGGGCTTTGCTCATGAATGGGATCTTATGTGGAAAATTCAAAAGGAATAAAATGAGTTAAGATTCAGACTTCAACAGCTGGCTTTGTCCACACAACGGGAGGCCCAGTGAGCACAGGGCAGACAAGCTGAGTTGTTAGTGTTGGGACCAGGATGTTATTTAAGACCTGCCTCGTTGGCTAAGGAGTTCAAGGGTCAGAAGGATTCCAGCAGCTGTACTTCCTTTCACAGAGTTCTGTCCAGCCTACCCTCCATTCCTGAGGCCTACACTGCATCCACCATGGTAAAGGCCATCAAACACTGGAAATCAGGAAGACGCGCTCTGAGAGGAGACAGGACCCAGACAGTCTTCTCTTTTCTTTAGCCCAAACGTAACCTTCTAACAAAGCCAGAGAAAAGCAGGAAACGAACTTTGGCAAGAAGACAAGGCAAGGAACTCTTTCAAGTTATTGACCCTTGAAAGTGGGTGTTTCCACTCTGTCTCCACTACATCTAATAGACTCATAACAAATTATGTAATGACAACTGTTATGCTCATCTCTTCTTTTGTTATTAGTTGCAAAAACTCTAATAATACCAGTAACAATCTGACATTTTACCAGGGGGAGAACTGCTTTGGCCAAACCGGCCTCCACCTTTATTTAGATTCGTAAACATTTGTGCTTTGCCAGCCTTCCCAAACACTCTCTAGGGCAGTGGTTCTCAACCTTCTGGCCCTTGAAATACAGTTCCTCATGTTGTGACCCAACCATAAAATTATTTTCGTTGCTACTTCATAACTGTAATGTTGCCACTGTTATGAATCGCAATGTAAATATCTGATATGCAGGATGGTCTTAGGCGACCCCTGTGAAAGGGTCGTTTGACGGACAAAGGGGTCGCAACCCACAGGTTGAGAACCGCTGCTCTAGAGCCTGCTGGTGCCTGCTAGTGTGTGTGTTAGAGCTTATCCCTCCCGGAGAGCTGGGTACATGGTTTTTAACGGGTTTATGTGCAGCATACACTTAAGACAGCAGCGGCAACAACACAGAATTCAGGAGGCACGTCCACATCTTCGCTTTTGTTGACTGACAACCAGATGTCACCTGGGTGAGATGTTTCCTCTGCCATCAGAACCTGAAAAGTGTAGGTCCTTTCTCTGAGGCCATATTTCCTGCTGCCTCAACACCACCTTTCCTCAATTACACCAGTAAATACATGGATGCTTTGAAAAATAAAAGCTATCTTCATTTTCAGTACATTATCATTTACACATAGTTAAGGTGACTTTGGATTTCTTACTTTCTGGGTTCCCACACAAAACTCTAGTTTTTAAAAGCTGTGACAGGCAGCCCAGGACAAATGCTCACAGATACATAATAAAGGAGAAAGTCAAACAAGTCATGGCAAACTCCCCAAATGTGGGAAATAAACACTTTTAATCAAAACCAAGAGATGGAGGGAAATAGCTTAATGTGCTGGAAAAATTATCTACAAGCAACAACTGAAGCCAAATTTCACACTGCCAGGTCCCAATGAAAGCTTCCGAGTCTGGCGGCTTTGGGGGTGGGCGGCGGTCACTTGCCCTCTCTGGGGCGCTCCCTCACTATTTGCAGTTCAGCATCTCTGGCTGAGGGTGGGGAGGGAAGGAAGGCCATGAGTTCCAAGGGTTCTGAGCAAATAGGGCCCCGGCCTTGTGCAACCACAGGGTTTCTTTGGAACCTCCTGCTCCAAACACCTAGTTCACACGTCAGTGGAGCAGAGCAGAGACAGTGCAGGGCCCCGAACGCTCACTAACGGCGGGTCTGTACCCTCGCTTTCTGCTTCAGATTCGTTCAGTCTCCTGTGATGTTGGAAATCATACTTCACCTGACTGGCTTCTATGTAGTCATACTTCAGGGAAGAATCCCAGAGTCAGAGATTAGCAGATGCCTGTGTTAGGCAAATTTCCTCCATCCCTGCGAGCCAGTTAAAAAAAAAAAAAAAAAAAAAAAAAAGGCTCTGGGTCCTGAGCCCTACAGAGCACACAAAACCCACTGACACAGCAACTGGAAATGAGACGGAGGGTACACAGAGCGGGGGACCCCTGTAAGGGTCATCTTTTCTATCCTCCATCTTATTGTCAAGGCAACAAACAGCACTGGGCTCCAGGTTTAAAAGCCACCACGTCTACTGCTCCCACTGACCCGAGATAACACAGAACTGGGTGTTATTCTAATACAGCCGGGACAGGTTCTGCTGGTGTGTTTGTGTTCATGTGGGCTTGTCAGCAGGAGGCAGGCCTGGAGGCAAGGAGAGAAGATGGGGCCCCCTCCTGTCTGCAGGGGTTCTGTCCATTCTCCGAGGAAGAAAGAGCCCACATCTCTTGCTCATATAACCCCTCAGCTTCTAGCACAGTGCCTGCCCGGCACATGGTTGTGACTCATGAGTTTCTCAGGACATGGAGGAACGGATGGATAGATGGAGGATGGCTGATTCACTGCTGTGTTCCCAGGGCTCAGGGAACCTGAGATGGCTGTGACTGAACACCTCGGGATTCAAAAGATTCTACAAAGATTGCGGGTAGACAAAAAGAAATATACATGGACCACAGTGGCACCATGCAGTCCCCACCTCATTATTCCTGCACTTTCTGAAGCCACAGAAGCAGATTGAGAAGACCAGTGCTCAAGGTTTTCCTTATTTCTGCAGCCACTTTTCCGCCAAGTTAGACTTATTACAACCTGTCCTCTTTATCAGTCATGTCTAAACCATTTCATCCCTTAACTGGGCTGTGTTGAAGAGTACCAAAGTGACTCTTCTAGATACGACAGCTAGAAAGATAGAATAAATGATACCAAGATGATGGATGGATGGACATATGATAGAATAAAAGAACGACAGAAAGATAGATCAACAGATATGGTTGGATGGATGGATGGATGGATGGATGGATGGATGGATGGTAGAAAGATAGCTGGATAGATAGGGAGGCGGGTGAACTGAGTTGGGATTGTGTGGATGCACAAATGTTACCTGCATTTCACTCATCAGGAACAACATTCCCACCTTGGCAGAGCAGAAGCCCCACCTATCTCACTTACTGTATCGTGTCGCTCTGATATCATCATACGCGGACTGACCCTGATGTTAGGTGGAGTGCACAGGTCTCCAGTCAGCGTCTCTGGCCCTCTCAACCAGGGGGGCAGAAGTTATGTTGGAGGAAAGAATAAACCACGGAGGGTCAGCCCTTCAGAAGTTTCCCTGAGTGTTTGGGACTCGAGTCGCTTTCTCCGAAGCCTTCTTTTAAGCAGCAGAAAGAGGAGGAAAGCGAGCAGAACACCGCGTGCTCTATTTTTATCTTTTCATGGAGTGCACAACTTGTCGATTTTCCCATGATAAACGTTCATCCCTTGCATGACTGACCCACACTGCCAAAAAGCAGCGCATAAAACACAGGCCATTTCTGCTGCCGAGCTAGCACGTCCCACAGAGACAGCCGGCTTCACACATCAAAGGGCAATGGGCAAAATGTGACAAAGGACTCTCAGAGATTCCCCTCTGGAAATGACAGGTTCCTCGTTTTTGCTAAAAACAGGTGACACACTGGCTTTAAATATCTTAAACCAAATAACGTTTAGGAAAACCACGGATGTTCCCTAGTCTCTGTAACCTACCAGGGGCCTTTCCGGCTGTGCTGCCTTGATATCCACGGCCTTTAGAGACCACACAATCCTTCCCAAACTGGTGTTTTCAGTCATTTCTACCAGTAGGACTGGGTCGCTGTTCTCCCGTTTCATCACGTGTCTATCAGAAGATGGCCTTTTCATGGAGGACACAGTGACATGAGTAAACATGTCACTCCATGTTCCACTCTCCCCTGTTCTGCCGCACTCAGGCTGGCTCACTCACGTATGCTCTTTCACACACGGACACGGCACCCGCCTCATCTCTCTGTACATGACGGAAGGACCACAGACCTGGTGACTGCATAGAAAGCAAATTCCCCAACACCTTTGTGAATGGCCAACAAGAATGAGGCTAACAATCTCTGAGGGGGGGCAGGCTTGGGATACTAAAACCTCGTGAGTCTGCCCAGGGTCACATAGGTCTGTTGTCTCTGTGTATATTTGGGAGACCTTGGCATCCCTGGGGACAGGACAGTCCTGGCTGGCGATGATGAGGCTGAGCATACAGGTTTAATTTATGACACTGACCACCACTTACTGTCTGTACTCACAGGTCCCACCCTCCATGCAACAAGGTCCAGGGTCCCATAAAAACACCCCCGTCCCCGAGGGAGCATCAGGAGGCTCATCCCCTGTCCCGGGCCCCAGGCCTGCTTGTTCTGAGTCTCCTCATATGGGATGACCGGACGTGACTGGGCCACCTGCCGGCTCTGGCACCAGCTCCTTAGAGTCACCTACCTGCCTGGGCAGCACCCTTGCTGGAACTGAGCCAGACACAGCTCTTAGCCCCTCAAACCCTCACTCAAGTCGAATGCTCAGCACGTTCACTGACCAGAGGTGAACAGAGACACACATTAATAATCACTTTTGCCAGAAACATCCTCCTCTCCGGGATACCGCCCTCTGAGTTGAGGACCCCTCTTCACAGTTCTCCACAGGCCGGCTCTGCATCTAGACCCACAGACATTATCTGCTTCTAGCAGAGCAAACGGAGAGAAGGCACTATCACTTCACGTTTCCAAAGATATGAAAGAAGCCTGTAACTGCTAGCACCACCAATGACCTGAAAAAAGCAAATGCACTCTGTCTTTCTCCAATTACCTCATTCTCTGGGAATAAAATGAAATTTGAAACCACACAGAGGTCCTGGTGCTGAAGGGAGAGCATTAGCATAAATATTGGCTTGGCGGAACTTACATTTTTCTTGCGCTCCCAGAACTGAAGTGCTGGCTTTATTTTTTTCTTCCCCTCCCTGCCTCATGCATTTTCTGGACATCAGCAGAAAACTAGTTTTGTCATCAGAAAACTACTCTGGCCTGGCTTTTAAATCTGGCTGCTGGCACCTATCGGAGAATTGATCAGGGATAACTACTTTTGACTTAAAAATCATGTAGTAAAAGTAAAATAACCAACTGCTAAAGAGAGATGGAACCAAAGGTCATCTTGTTTGCTAACAGAGCCGGCAGGCGACCCAAGTGCTCATTTTAATAACTGGGATGTGTGGTGTAAAGGGTGTTGCACCCATCGGTTCACTGCATTGTCATCAGCTCCCGTGTTCTGTTCTGATCACTCACAGTGGAAACAGGCAGACAGACCCCTGTAGCAAGAATGCACTCAGCCCAAAAGCACTGGCAAACTGAAGAGTCAATTCTCGGTCCCGGAGTCTTACTTTCTATCCTTACAGGTAATCCTGGTTTGAGTTCTTTGGTTGAATCTAACATCTGTAGGGATCTACAGTCTGGGCCAATTGGAGTAAACCAGTGGTCCCACCTCCCATTTACCCACATACCTTTCAGAGGTATCCCTGAAAGATGAGATATTTTTTTCTTTTTTAAATATAATACTCTTTTAACCTACGAATTATCCCCAGTCTTAAGACCTACCCTATTCTCCAGCCACACATGACCACCTTCATTACCCAGACACACCTTGAACTGCTACCTGTGGAGTCTCCCATGCTGTGCGTTCAAGGTTCTATTTACTTCACCTGAGGCAGAGCAAGCGTCCCCTGGCATGTACTGTCACTTCCTCCCTGTGCTCCTGGAGTCTCTGTTGTGTGCTCTGTTGTGTATACCAAGCTCAGAGTCATGTCATCTCCTCAACAGGAGCTTGAGACCCAAACAAGCAGAGGGCAGATGATTGTCTGACCAACGACTTCATGCAGTGCCTGGCTCCTCAGAGTTGCCTATCCAACATTTGTTCAATGGATAAGGAATTGCTGTGCCCAAGGGATTAAAACACATTCATCACGGTATAGTAGCAATAAAGAAGATATATGTGGTGTCCTTTTTCTTCAGAGAAAGCACTGATGTGTGTGAAAAATGCAGACAGTTCAAGAGCCGTTCGGAAATGGTTCCAAACTTCAGTCTGTGTCCAAACATTGTCCGGGGCTAAGCTATAAAAATGTAACCGAGGGAAACCTCCACCAGCGTAATTAGGCTTCACCTCCACCTGCAGGTTGTTTCCCAGAGGCAGGAAGAGAAATGGGAAATAATACCATCTAAGTCAGCGGTTCTCAACCTGGGGGTCGAACGACCCCTTCACAGGGATCGCCTAAGACCATGGGAAAACACATATATAATTACATATTGTTTTTGTGATTAATCACTATGCTTTAATGATGTTCAATTTGTAACAATGAAAATACATCCTGCATATCAGATATTTACATTGCGATTCATAACAGTAGCAAAATTACAGTTATGAAGTAGCAACGAAAATAATTTTATGGTTGGGGGTCACCACAGCATGAGGAACTGTATTAAAGGGTCAAGGCATTAGGAAGGGTGAGAACCACTGATCTAAGTGATGCTCGCCCTGGGCTCTGTCTGGATGCAGCTGCAGCACAAACCTGATGCAAGTGCCCAGAGCCCATGGAAGCTTTCTTCACGCACCTCCTCCTCCCTTGTACTGTGAGGGAGGGAAAAAGCCTCCACTCCCGACCTGGCTGAGGGGTGTCCATTCTTAACCACACCCTCCACCGTCACAGGAAGCCCTTTCTTTTGCTCTTCCGAGCTACTTACCTCTTCGGGGAAACCTTCACTCTCCAGCTCTGAACCCTCACACCACACACAACTGATCTTTCCTCTGTCTTCCCAAAGCTCTATTCAGGCCTAGTGCAATGTTTCCCCTGACTCAGAGGATGGTATGTACACCCCTCCCACTAGACTGTGAGTCTTTCCTGGGCAGAAACACTGTTTTCCATCTTCGTACGACCAGCTTCCAGCCCGCAGGATTGAGAAAGGGGGTGCTTGGTCAATGTCACCCGAATTGGTCCACATTTCCATTATCTCCTGCAGAAACTGCACCTACACCTTAAGCACCCTGTGGAGATCAGCCAAATGCAACTGTGAAAGCACTTTACCTCTTTCAGAACCAGCACGCATTTGCCTGGTCCCACCGACTGAGGTAGCTCTGCGATCCTCCCCTTGTTTAGGTAAGGGCCTGAGAAGCACCTGTGATTGATGAAGAGCTGAGGACAGCAGTATTTCCCATTGACAGGACCTGTGGGAAGAGCAACACAGCTGAGGCTTTAGGAAGCAACAAAAAACCTGCTTAGTCCACTTGGTTGGCAAAATTACCCAGAGGCACACTGTAACTTAATATCAGAACGTTTTATAGACACAATACTGTCTTAGAAATCCCGATTGTTTTTCTAGCATATAAAATAAATTTTCTGTTTACCATGCAGTATTCAAGACACACACAAAATGCAAAAATTAAGACAATGATAACTAAGGGGGGAAAAATCACATTGCATAGCTAAGTTCCCCTGTGTGTCCTACCCCAGAAATTCCTCTTAGAGGTAGCCACTACCCTGCATTGGTAGTTATCATTCCCATGAAAGTCTATAAATTCTACCACACACATATAGCACATATAGGTATGTGTGTAACAACAAGCCATATATATAAATATATATATACATATATATATATATATATTTAAAATACTCCATAAATGGTTTTCAGCAAAATTTGGTGGTTCAACATGAAGTTTTTGAGATCCACCCAAGTTGGTAAATAATTATCCAGAACATGTATTCATTGTTTTCACTTCATTTTTCATTATTCCATTGTAAGAATATATTACAATTGAGTTTTTCATTCTTTTATTGATGGACATTACGTTGCTTCCACTTTCTCAATGTCACCAACAGTGCTTTACTGAATACACTGTAAAAATCATCTGCGTATCTTTAGTTTTACTAGATATGGCCAAACTGTTCTCCCAGTGACTGCCCAAACGGATCCTCGAATAAGCAGTGTGAGAGGGCCTGGTCACCCACCCAGGCCAGCAGAGGCATTGCAAGGCTTCATTCTGCCGTTCTGATGGATGTGAAATGTTCCTTACAGGGGCTTTGATTTCCATTTCCCTCACTGTTCTTTCAACTTAGAAAGTGAACCAGGCAAGTGATTGGTCTAGTTCAGTGGTCAGCAAACTCATTAGTCACAGAGCCAAATATCAACAGTACTTCTTCAAAATAGACTCGCCCAGGCCGAAAACCGACTTCTGCGCATGGGCCATGAAGTTTCTTTTTTTTAAAAAAATATATTTCATTGATTTTTTACAGAGACGAAGGGAGAGGGATAGAGAGTCAGAAACATCGATGAGAGAGAAACATCGATCAGCTGCCTCTTGCACACTCCCTACTGGGGATGTGCCAGCAACCAAGGTACATGCCCTTGACCGGAATCGAACCTGGGACCCTTTAGTCCGCAGGCCGATGCTCTATCCACTGAGCCAAACCAGTCAGGGCTGGGCCACGAAGTTTCAATCGCACTGTACATGCGCCCGCACGTGGTATTTTGTGGAAGAGCCACACTCAAGGGGCCAAAGAGCCGCATGTGGCTCGCGAGCCGCAATTTGCCGACCATGGGTCTAGTTGTATCTGGAGCTGCCACGGGGAAAAGGAGAATTACTACACGGTAAGATGTCACTCCAAACTTCTTGATGCCTAAAAACACAGACTGAGGCTTCACTTTCAGCCAAGGTACTCAGGCTCTGCCACTGCTGCTCCAAGCTAAGCTACACTCACAGTGGCATTTCTGTAGAACAACTGTTATAATTAAGATGGTAATTTAACAATCCAGGAAGTTTTGTTCTCACGGGACTTCAACTAAAAACCAACAGGTAACAAGAGGGAGTAAAATAACAATTACAGACTCTGAATGAGTAGCAGACATGGTACTTTTAAAACCATTCTAAGTTTGAATGCTATACAACAGGCTAAAAACTTTAGTCTACAACTGCATTACACGGGAATTTTTTGGTAGGATTACTCTGCCCAGACCTTTAGGAAAAAATCATTTTAGTAAGTCTACTCATAAAACTGCTCTCTTTATGATAAAGATAACTTTAACTAATAGGGTTTTTCCACAGCATAAAGCTTTTAAACCTGGAATTCAGAGCAGGTTTCACTTTGACTAGAAAATAGAATTCTTAATCAAATATATTACTGAGTGTACCAACGTGTCTATAATCAGATTTGTGGTCAAAGGCTAATTCACATTTGCGTTTCCAAAGATCACTGTAAGATATAGGACTTTACATATTAAAAACATATTATTCACAACCAGTTATTCAAACACAGGGGGTTTTAAAAAAACGATTCAAAAGCCCACAGGGATTTAAGTATAAACCACTACGGTAAAAATGCAAGTGAAACTGACATAAAATGTAAAAAGGGAATGTCCGATAATTATTACTTTCAACTCCTTCTTTTTCTGCATGATTTTTCATGATACAGTCTTAAATGGGCTCATAATTTCTAATTAGCACATGGACCCTTTTCCTGTAGACCAAGAGAACTGTCTAGAGCTACTGACCAAAAAGCAGAAAAGAAGAGGCACAAAGAATTTAACTTAGAAAAAAACACACAGTTTTATAACGTTATCCATTAATAAGCAGCAACAGAGTACAAGAGAATAGGCTCAAAGCTGAAATATTCACATATTGACCTAAAAATATATTCATGTCTCCACTCATAACAACAAAGTGGGAAGTGACAGAGCACCCTAAAATGGGTTCATTTACCTGTGGTTTCCAGGTGAGGGAATAGACAATGGTCATGAGGTATTTTCTCAACAGGCACTGTGGATGTCAATCTGTTGATAAAGAAAACAAAACGCTCATGGGTTCACACTGTATGGAAAACCATTGCATTCCAAAGTCTTTTGACAACTTAAAGCGACTATTAGAGAAATCCAAGCTAGGAGTCTAGTAAGATAGGATGTGTGCATCTAGGAGCAACCTCACTAAGAATATATAAAAAGATGATTTAGATTGTGCTCAAATTCTTGTAATAACCCTAAGACACCTCACCCTTGAGTGGTCATCACTGATTAATGAGGTTCTTCTAGGTCACTCCTGGGCTGGTCTTTTGTTACAGAATTATAATAATGTCCTTAATGATATTTTAGACATGAAGAAACACCAACTTACACTGACTTTAATTAAAGTCAGATTTCTCTCTAATGTCTAATTGAAAACCACTTCTGCTGACCTTTGGTTTGGGGTGACTGTGTTTGTGTAGGTCATGGCCACACTGCGAAGAAGACCTTCAAAGAAAACCCATCAATGACGGTTCTTACAACGTGCAGCAGGCTTATTCTAAGACAAAAGTCTGCATTCTAGTTCAGTCAAAAGTTGCTGAATACATACAAAGCGATGTAGCCTTAGGGGAAAAAAGAATGGGTTTCACAGGGCGTCTAGGTTGGCTGGGTAGAAAACATACTTGAAAAGCTACATAAAGCTGAAGTAAACCAATAGGAGAGATATAAGTTGGGTCGTCTATGGCACTGGTTCTCAAAGTGGGGGCCTCTAAACTGGCAGATCAGTGTGACCTGGGAACTTGTTAGACATGCTGAGTTGGGTGTTTTGGAGATGGGCGCCTAGCTGCCTGTGTTTGATGAACAGTCTGGTGACTGATGCAAAGAAAGGGTGAAACCCGCTGATCCACGGACTGCACATTTAGGAGTTGGGTATTCAAATATGGATTCAATGATGAAACCATTATTTTATTATTTATTCTCTATTTCAATGTTGGAGTCACATTATTAACTTGATACACTGTTTAGAAATGAATGTGCAAGAAATTCTGTTATCCACATTTCAATAACAATGCAGCTATTATTCAATTTCATTTTATTTAAATTTAAACATGAAAAATGCGGTTTTTAATTTCATTTCCATCTGTAGATTAAAAAAACAGAAAGGCTTGGCAAGGGATATGTATGTTAGTATATTTTAGATATTTTCCAATATATAAAACTGTTACCCCCAGTTACAAGTTTCCAAAAACACACTGCTGGCATCTGCACAGGATGCCCAAATACCCTTTTTCCTCATAAAATTTCAACTGAAATGTGAGATAATCTATACTTATTCAATAATATAGGACCTATGAATTTTATACACTGAATCCAATTTAACTGTCCTAAAAACGCTGAGAAATAGGTATTTTTACAATTGAGATGAAAAAAAAATTAAAGCAACTTGCAAAAGTACACCCAGTTGGGAGGTGGCCAAGCTGAGCAGCAGCCCTGAAGTCTCTCTCAGCAGGCTCAGCCATAACTAGTGGCGAGGAGCATAGTAGGTGGGGCTTTGTGGCCTCTAGGGCATTAAGAACCACTATCACAGAGAGCCATCTATATATATAAAGAGCCAGGGGCTGTCACATCCAAAACAACAGAACAGATGACTGAACAGACTGAGTGGGGCAACCAGGCCAGCAAGGGGGTTAGTGAGGGACAACCAAACGACTGAACAAGCAGGCTGCGTGGGGCAACCAGGCCAGCAGACGGGGGTAGTGAGGGGCAACCAGGCTGGCAGGGGGGCAGTGAGGGGCAACCAGGCTGGCAGGGGGAGCAGTTGGAAGTGACCATGCTGGCAGGGGAGGCAGTTAGGGGCGACCAGGCTGGCGGGGGGGAGGGGGGTTGGGGGCAACCAGGTTGGCGAGGGGTGGGAGCAGTTGGGGGTGTCCAGGCCAGCAGGGGGGATAGTTAGGGGAGATCAGGTCAGAAGGCAGAGGCATTTAGGGGTGATCAGGCTGGCAGAGGGGCCAGTTAGGGGCAATCAGGCAGGCAGGCAGGTGAGCAGTTAGGAGCCAGTGGTCCTGGATTGTGAGAGGCAGTCGGACATCCCCCGAAGGGTCCCGGATTGGAGAGAGTGCAGGCTCGGCTGAGGGGAACCCTGCCCCCTATGCATGAATTTCGTGCACCAGGCCTCTAGTCACTAATAGTGAGAGAGACTAGGGCAGCCATGGGCAAACTACGACCCACGGGCCAGATTCGGCCCGTTTGAAATGAATAAAACTAAAAAAAAAAAAAAAAAAGACCACACCCTTTTATGTAATGATGTTTACTTTGAATTTATATTAGTTCACACAAACACTCCATCCATGCTTTTGTTCCGGCCCTCCGGTCCAGTTTAAGAACCCATTGTGGCCCTCGAGTCAAAAAGTTTGCCCACCCCTGGACTAGGGTGTCCTTCGGTATACTAAAGTGGAATCAAAGTGAGAATTACAATTTGGAGTAGAAGTTCCTTCAGAAGCACGCCCTGTGCCTTGCACAAAATAGGTGCACAGTAAATCACAGATATATTTTACTGTCATCTTTACTACTGTGCTATGTGTTAGACTAACTCTAATAACAACAGCCATGCTTCCCATCCTCTATAAAGACACTCCATAGTTTATCAGTTCATTTTTGAAAACTAAACAAGCAGAAAAACAAAAAAGAAAAACTTACTGTTTTTCTGGTTGCACAACTGCAATCTTTCTCTTCTGTTGTGCTGTAAAACAGGCAAAAAAAAATCAGCTTGGTTAACTAGTTGGGTAAAAGCATTTCAAAAAATGGCTTTAAAGCTGTTAGTTTTAAAGTAACAATTTAAATACTGAAAAGTTATTTCATTCATGCCACAATTTTATCTTAATTGCTTCAAGCATAAAATAGACTTTGACTTATCAGAAATGAGGTCTAAATAGAATTTAGTACATTTAATCTTATCACTACACACTGTCTATTTCACTTTAAAATGTGATTTAATAAGAAAGAAAAATAGCACACATATCATACCTCACATGAACACACCTGGTAAGATGAATTGTTGCAAGTACAATTATCCAGATGACTTTTTTCCCCAAAGAAAGTGTGATAAGTCAAATAATGTTACCATAACGGCTACTCCCAAATTAGGATTAGAGGCATGTTCTTAAACTAAAACATTTTATTATTGAAAGGAGGGTTGGTATCTACCAAATGTGTCTATGAAATAGTAACATAAAGCAGTCAATAATAATTTTTTTGAAAAGAACATTCCCTTTCATATTTATAATTGATTAGAACCACCTTAACAAAGACAGATCAGAGCTTTTGGCATCTATTTTGGTAAAAATATTCCTGAAATTTCCAATATAAGCATAAATTAATCCCAACAAAACCTCTGAAGCTGTTGAGAGTTGGTGGGTTTAGGCTTAGAGGGAAAAATAAAAAAAAAAAACAATGACTTGAGATTGAAATAATTATCCTGGGCTCAAAATTTTAGAAATATGTTAAAGTGAGGGTAATATATTACTCTCATTAGCTCAGTCTCACTAAACAGTATGGTATCTGAGAGATAAGAATCCTTTAAAATTCATTTTGCCTACAATCAGAGCTACGTTGTTTATTTCACACAGTGTCCTACCCTAGTCTTGATGAATATCGATTAGGAGGACTCTAGCTAAGTTCCCTTCAAAATCTGTTGACATCGGGAAACATCAGGAAATAAAAGGCCAACTGCGAGATGGAACTTTCTCTGTAGCAATGCTCTGAAATTCTACATAAGTGATCCACATGTACATTTAGTGTACATGTAATATACACTCAAGTGTACTGCTAGAAAGAAGTAAAGCTAGCATATAAATTACATTTTAAATACAAGAAATATAATCTGTGTCATAAAAATTAAAACCCCTTAGCTTTAAGGAACCAAAATTTTAAATAATATTTTTGATACACCTATGGTAGAATATTTAATGCCAAGGTTTATTAGGTTTGAAGATTTTCAAGTGGTACCTTTTCAAGATAATGACCTATTATTATAAAAATGTACCTTAAAACACACTGTTGTACATACAGGATGTCCCCAAAGAAAGTATGCACACTTTAGCAGGTGACAGCTCAATTTTCAAAATCAAATGTATTTTAATAAACACTGCCTTTATAATTATTTGCAATGTGTGTATACATTTTTTGGGACACCCTATATTTAAGTGTGTGTATTGTGGGATTGGTTAACCACTAATATTGTTTTTTCCCCCACTAATATTGTTTTAAGTTGGTACTGGATGTGATGTAATGCTCTTTTCAAAGTACAGTTGAAATCTCACTGGTCAATTAGTGCTAATAGTAGTTAAGAGTTTATATCTATGTCACTAAATTATTGGGACCAATTATGTATGACTCCTTTGGGATAAACCTCATGAGAAAATGTAGTCCTTTCTCAGATATGCTAATATAAAAATATAGTAGTTAGTCTAATTTTTTTAATAAACATAATGAGCTGTATACAAAACAGAGAGAAGATTCCAGATATTTATTTTTGCCTCTCTGTGACCTTCAATTGTCCCGTCATTGTGACATAGTTTATCAATCTGTGAAATGTTCATCTCATGCACTTAAAGAATAAATGAGATTTAAAAAATCGGTGCTCTGTGGGAAATTTAAAACCTTTTCTTTGTTTACAACTTGGCTATACTATCTTAACAAAATTTCCTATTTATTCATGCCAACCCTGGAGGTTATCCATCTGGGCTCCAAACTAGGCCATACTTACGGACTATTTTGTGAGGTGTAGTCAAAGGGTAAGAATTCGCTTCACACCAGCCCACTGGGAAGATGTCCATGGATTCAACATCAACAATAAACTCTGGAGCAGGAGTCTGCAGACCTGCATTGAAAAGTTAAGACAATAGGTACAAACAGGTTCTACCAAAAAAGACACTGAGGAAGAAAGGAAAATACTGAGCATCCCTGAGACTGAGGAAAATATACTCCTGGATATTAAACACAAAACTGACAATAGCCTTATGACAGACACAAATGCCTGAAATATAAAACAGCAAGAGCACAAGGGGTTCAAATAGGGTGGGGGAGGGGGTGGACAGGAGAGATCTTCGGACTGAAAATGGGAGGAGGAAGTAACCCAGAAACAATGGCATCAAAGCCAGAAAAGCTAGAAGAGGGAACAAGTCTCTTTCTTTCCTAAGAATAGCTTTGAAATTAGAGAAATGTGGCTGAGCTTCAGGTTTGTGGCCACAGGGCACACCTTTAAGCCACCAAGACATTCTTCACCCAGCACCAAGCAAAGATCAGCCTTTAGCTAATGAAAGTTAAACATGACTTTCTCTATAACACCAATTATGAGCAGTGAAAATGACACAATTTCTCTAGGGAACATGTTCCTTTATAAGTTTGATTGGAGTTGATTATTTTGAACTCAGTTTGCGGCTTGCAGACTTTGGCCATGTCACACCACAGTCTGTATGTAGTATTGTCTTTTTAGTGGGGATCTGCCTACTTCCTGTTTCATAATCATAATAATGCCTGTGATAAATCAGCATCATAGTGGAGCCTCTGAAAAGGAGGAGAGATCTGGATGCAATACCTGCATTAGCTAAAGTTTCAAGGAGCTCTAGCTACTGTGAGAATAAAATTAGAATCCAGAAAACTAGTGAAAAGAAGAAAATTCTACTCTGAATCAATAGTCCTTTAAAAAAAAAAAAACACTCTGAGAGAAGATACTCTTGAACCAAGAATCAAAAGATAAGGGACCTATTAATAGAGAGTGACTAATGGGCTCTGACCACTTAAATCTTAATTTGGTTTGGTTTCTTCACTGAGAACCAAGATGAAAATAACACAGTAGAGCCTCGCACACATCCAGGTCATCACACGACATCTGATGATTTTTTAATCATATCACCTCAAAAACTTAACTTCCTAAAGCTAAATACCAGCAAACACAAAATGTGAGCTACAGTTATATTGATTCCCAACTTCTCAAATCTCATTCTAGAATAGACATTGTGAAAACAGAGTATGTTATTTGATCAGTGGAGGTTCCCAATTAAGTGTCAAACCAAGATAGTGATGCATATAGTGCAATCTGAATGCAGATTCTGGTATATGTGAGCACTGAAAACAGATTCGTAGACACACATATTATCATTGCTATTAGTCACTTTAAACTTTTGATTTGTTCTCGAAGAAAGCAATTACTGTTATTATCAATCTTAACCTACTTTTTGCTTAATTCTCCTATAATTTAAAAGATATATGCTAAATAAATGCAATCATGTTTATAGGGATTACTTTGGAATAGAAATCATTTGTCTCATACAACTCAACTGTGAAAATTAATAAACAGAAACCTCATTTAAATTTTGTAATTAATTTGAGAGAGAGAAAGAAAGAGAAGCGTGTATTTGTTGTTCCACTTGTTTATGCATTCGTTGGTTGATTCTCGTATGTGCCCTGACCAGGACGAACCTGAAAACTTGGCATATCCAGATGACACTCTAACCAGCTGAGCTACCTGGTGAGGGCAAACAGAAACCTCATTTAGAATGGAGGTTAGAAGAGAGAACTCTCACCCAAGTGTCACTCAATATGCACTCACTGCTGATCCCAAAGGAAGAGAGCTACCTGCATCTGACAGGAAGTGGTACTACTGTACCACCTCACAGGAAGAAGCGTCTTCCTTGCCCAGTAACAGCTCAGTCCATGAGAGACCACAGCAACTCAGTCAATGAGAAGTCACTATACTTGAACTTTCAGTTGCCTCCAATGGACTCTTCCTTTACAACAGCCCCTCCCAACTCCATAAATATTTCTCTCCTTTGTTTCTGAACTTCCATGGTGTGCCATTAGGCCACATATCCAGAATTACAATTTTTTGTTGTTCCCAAATATGCCCATTTTGATGAAGAAATATCTGTCTATTTGTTCAAGGTCAACACAATCAATATTTAACCTATTTGTCAAATAAGTAACAAGACATTCCAAACAAACAAAAGGTAAAGAAACTCTCCAAGTAGCTCAAAGGTAGAAGTGATTTTTCTTGTCCCCAAGGGCACACAATTCTCCAGAGGTTGCAATGAAGAGGGTTGTTGGGTTATTTCCCCATTACACAGGGGATGAAGATGTTCTAGTCTTCAAACTCACAAAAATAGTGTGTGTTTCTCAGTTACTCAACAATTTTGCTCACAAATTGAATTCAGCTGCTAGATATGTTTCTATTTCCATATTTACGTTTAGGTACAAATGACATTTTCAAGGTCAAAGTGGCATAAACTGAACTTTATAGCTTATTCCTTCCTGAATTATGACTTTTGTCTTCCAATGTTCTGCTAATTCAAACATCACATCATATTAATGCTTTAATATATACACTCTGTAACAATGTATACATTAATACATTTCTAAGGCTGTCTTTACAGTACTTTAAAATTCTTTGATCATGCTTTCCATTCAATTAAGCAAATATTTATGAGCTGCAATGTGTCAGCTACCATATCCTCAAGAAAGTTATAGTCCTGTCTTCCTTCCACCCCCAAATCTAGCCCATTAAGGCAAAAATTAATGGAAAAGTGGGTTCTTTGTCATCCAGGAAAGATTTCCAATCCTGTTCTGAATGATGGTACCAATTCTTTATTTCTCTTTATCAACCTTGTGAATCTGGATACACTGGCTGGACTCGGAATAGTTTTTTAGAACATAATCTCTTATAATCCATTAAAAATGTATACGGTGCTCTTTTCTTGATTATTCTAGGATTGCCAAAACCACGTATGCAAAGCTAGATGCTCCAGTAAGGACCGCTGTAACATATTTATCATTTCACAGGAAAATCTCTTATAAATGACACAAGACCATGGCTCAATCTCTGACTTTATTTATGCTGCATCAAGTCAATATGGACTCTACTTATTTGTTCTTTTTTTTTTTTAAATATATTTTATTGATTTTCTCACAGAGAGAAAGGGAGAGAGACAGAGAGCTAGAAACATCGACGAGAGAGGAACATCGATCAGCTGCCCCCTGCACACCCCCCACCGGGGATGTGCCCGCAACCCAGGTACATGCCCTTGACTGGAATCGAACCTGGGACCCTTCAGTCCGCAGGCCGACGCTCTATCCACTGAGCCAAACCGGTTTCGGCACTTATTTGTTCTTATCCAGATCCTTCATTTAAAAAAAAAACTTCAGGAAGCCTAAACCTCCATCTATGGAGAAGAAATTAACTATCACACATCCATAAGATGGAATACCCTGCCGCTATGAAAACGTATAAGAAACCTCTTTATATACTTATATGTAAAAACATGTATGTATAGTTGAATACACAGTGTTCCACAGGGTGCAGAATACTCTGTATACACAGTAGGCTACCATCTGTTTAAAAAAGAAAAATAACATATTTTTATATGTGCATGAAATAAATCTGGAAAAGCAAAATACTAATCCAGTGGGTGTCTGCTCAAAAAAGAACTGAGTGGCTGTAGGCTGAGGAGACAGGAGAGGTAGAGAGAATCTGACTAAAGATAGTTTCACTTATTTGGGGCCTTTGTGAATGAATTACTGATTTTACAATGACAACCTCACTATCATCACAATAAGAACAACACAACACAAGATATTCAGAGCAGGAGGAGTATGGATACACCCTAGCATACATGAATACAGTATTGCCATATAGGTCAGATTAATGAAGGACAAACCTGCCCTTAAAAGGGAACAAAGCTAAACTAGGAATTATTTCACTGCTAAGAGGAGAAGGACTTTCCATACTCACAAAGCAATTGTACAAGCACCTAAATTTGTAAGAATCACTTTGGAACCTTAAAAACATATTGCAATTTGCTGTATCCAGAGACTGTGTCCTCAGACCAGAGGCTACCCTCCACTTCTACAAAACCCCACTTGCCCTTCTAATTACAGGGACTGTATCAGGGTTCAATCCAGCAGATGACTCCGGCCCTTGCCATTGACTGTGACCTATTCTACTCAGAACATCGGATGAAAGAAAGAGATGGTTTGTGATGACGCTGAAATCTTGGAAACACAATTTTCATTCCCATTTTATAGATCAGTAAACTGAGGTGCAGAGAAAGATCAAACAGCCAGCAAGTGGCACACTCAGGTTTCCAATCCAAGTAGTCTAGTTCCAGAGCCTCAGAAAGCATTTAAGGTGGGCAGCTTTCTCTTCCTCTCCCTTCTCTCCCCTCCCCTCCCTTCATCTCCCCTCTCCTCCCCTTCCCTCTCCTCTCCTCTCCTCCTGTGCTTATTGTTTCTGATTTATCTAGCAAGCCATATTCCTCTTAGGGCCCCATATCCCTTCTGCAGAATTCCATTACGAGGTAATCATTGCCACCTACCACAAAGGTGAAGAGCCAGATCTACCCTCTCTCTACAGGCAGATGATGTCAGGCTCAGATCTTTTGAACTAGAATGTGGTCAGTCAGGAGTCACAATCATCACAACGGCAGCTTGAAAGCCCAAACTTTGCTTTGGTTCCTGCTACAAAGCCTCCTGGAACCTCCATCCAAAGGCCTTCCTCCCAGATTCTCATTTTGTTGCGACAGCCAGAGCCAGTTCTGTTGCTGGCTACCAAGTACCTGTCTAACTGCTCCATAGCTTGGGGGACAAAGCAGATTTGTTGTGACGAAGGCCTGCTCCCAGGGACAGCTCCCACTGCAGGGCCACCCTCTCTGACTGCAGGAAATTCTGCCCCATACCCTGATCTGCTGAAGCAGCTCCCCGCAACAGTGCCTCCTGCAGGCCATACCTTTTTAAAGGTTTTAACCCACTCACATTGACTAGAATGTGTAATTCTAGTGTAATTAGAATTGTGTAATTCTTTTCACATTTGCATTTCCCTTTGTTTCATTTTAGCAAGTCTCGCGAAATGCTTTTTAACCACCTGACTTTTTCACAAATTATAGGAAGGCTTAAGGGGCAGTTTTCTGCACCTGGTCTCCTAAAGAGAAGAGGTTGACTCACAAACGTTTTCTTTGAAACCTGCCACACTCTGCCCATATGACCTCTTAGAGTCCATTACAAACTCCAGTGTGCGTGTGAATCACCTGGGGAGGGGACTTTAAAAGGCAGACCCCCAGGAATCTACATTTTAGTAGGACTCCCGTTGATTGTTGGTTATAATATGGAAGGTAGTTTCCTGATACTGAACCAAGCATATGGAAAAACTGACCAAGAAGTCTTCGGATTTTAGCTGACAAGTATAAAATACCTCTTGTCGTTTCAAAATTTGGTTCGCAAAACAACCGTTCTTAAGGGGCTGCTGTATCTTACATCACTTTCTCATTAGGGACCACAGATTTTATTTATTTCTCATGTCGATTCAGCAAACACTGCATGAGCGCATGAACTCGTGTACAAACACTATGCTATGTGATAGGCTATAGGCGAGGACGGGAGCACAGCCCTGTGCAATGGCTCACAGCACCAATCACAGTACATTTCAGCATTTAATACCAAGAAGAAATGAGGTTTTAGGACCCACAGAACTGAAAAACTGGAGGTACAGAAACTGGAGGTGGAGTCCATTCTTGACTGACATCGTGGGCAAGAAAGCATAATCGGTATCTCAAGCAGAAAGGGACTGTAGCAGGAAACTAGGTGACTATAAGATCCTTGGGAGGGATGGATGACAGAGGTCATGAGCCCCACAATGGACTATTTTAAGGCCACTGTGGCATCCCATGGGCAGGAAGCCATGATCTGTGGCCTGCCACTGGCTCCAGGCCCTCTCACAACTCCAGTTTGTGAGGAAACACTGGAACTGCTGCAGCACCCCAGAGACCCTTGGAGCTTAGGAACAGAAATGGACGCACCAAGTCCAGCTGCTAACACTCCCAGGGCCTTGCTTTCCAGCAGGAGCAGCAGCAGGGAGGTCGCCTCTGCTTCATTCTGCCCTTCGAAGCTCACATGAGTAGACACCAGCGATGGAGCCTGTTTTGAACTCAGTGCACTATCATGTATGGGCATCTGGGAGTTAATTTTAAGGTCCCCAGCCCCTGCAGGCAGAGAGGAAGGTGGACTGTGGTGCTGAGAGCCAATCAGCCATCCCAGCACCCCCTCTTTCCACTTAATTGTGAAAGAATCTGTGTTGTGTGGAAATCAAACACACAAGATCTTCGGTTCCATAATGAAATGTTGGAGGCTTATTCTCTTCAGCAAGTTAGCGAAGAAACAGTAAGTTTCATTTTTAACATGAAGTAACAAAGCAAGACATGCGTTGTTAGCTCTGCTCACATGTCGGGCATGTCAGTGGATAAACGGGAGGCATGTTCAGTAATGACTCACACTCCTGATATGGCGGTGTCATGCCCCTTCCCCTTAGTAATTTCCTTTCCTATCTCCATTTTCCCCTCACATTCAGTCTTACTCTTGTGAAGAAGTGTAATATACATTTCCATCCCTTGCTTTGGTTGTTTTTGTTTTAATGATGTTTTCTTTATATGTAAGTTCCTCCGCAGTCATGTGAAATTCCCCTAACCACTCCCCTGCCAGCCCGATTGCCCCCAACTGTCCTCCCCTGCAGGCCTGGTCGCCCCCAACTGCCTTGCCCTGCTGGCCTGATCACCACAACTGCCCTCCCCTGCCAGCCATCTTGTGGCTGTGGATGCCGCCATCTTTGAGGGCATGGCAGTCAATTAGCATACTCCCTCCTTATTGGCTGTGGGCGCCACCATCTTTGTGATGGTGTGAGGGTCAATTAGATTATTCTCTCTTTATTAGATAGGATGCTTAGGCTGGTACACACGATTACCTAGAGCAGAGTATTACCATAGAGAAAGCATGACAATGTCCTTCTCAAAATACAAAGCCCCTTCATCAGAAACTGCCCTTGCTATCAGCAGCTTGTGAGAGCTTGAGATTCTTTCCAAATATGCACCTAAAATATTACACAAATTTCATATATTTTATTCATTGCTCCCCCTTCAACATCAGCTCCTTTATAGACACTTAAAGAATGATCTGACTTCAAGAGAAGTGAAATATTAAATAAAAATCACCCTTTCAATGACCTACAAGTGGTCAATTAGCCATGTGTTGAAAATACTTCAAATCAATTTAATGCACAAATATAACTGAAAAATTGTTATGAAGTACTTTATAAATTCAAAGTGTCGAATAAATGGTCTATAATCAGCATCACCATCATCATAAAAGTACTCAACAGGCACAAAGTGACCGTAGTGAATCGCTAACATTTTGTCCCCAGGACTGAGGAAAGAAAACACTATTACATAAAACTGAAATAATGAGAAATAAATACCAGCAAGATTGCTATTATATCAAACAGTAAATCTTCAGTAAGGGCCCAAACCAAAACCTAACAAAAACCCCACAAAATTTTAGACCATTCAAGGAGATTGAGTGGAATTTAATTTATCTGATGAGGCAAATGCATAATTTTGACCAATAATTCCAGGTAGATGATAGTCAACAGATTGTTTAAATATTTTTCTTTAAATGTGCAAGGCCTGGAAAAATGGATAACTTACTTTCTGACCTGCTTCAGAAGACTAAGTCATTACTACAGAATGGAAGCACTCTGAAGAATAAGCAAAAGAGCTGCCATGAACTGACTTGTATTTTTTTTGCTATAAATCCACAAATTAATATCCAAAGAAAAACAGCAATTTGAATATAAATAAATTATGACTGCCAAATAATTTTAACCACAATGTGCTAAATAATAATGATGATACATGGGCTCTGAACATTTCCATTTTTGTTTTCAAATTAACAATGTAAACAAGACTCCAATCTGGTGATATAGCTTAGCATAGTATTAGGTAGCATGTTCGATTAAGGATTCAAAATCATCCAAGAGCTCCTATTTTTCCAAGAGCTCCTATTTTTCCAAGAGCAGTTGAATCAACTTTACATGTAGTAATGAAAATAAGATCACACTATTCCTGTGGCTGCAGAAATATCACTATTATGCCTGTGTCTACCTTTTGGCTACTTCTACTAGAGGCCATTTTATTTGAAAAATAAAGCAATCAACTTTTTGAGAATTTCCTCTTATTTCAAACTAGAGGCTGAGAGCATGAATTTGTGCATGGTTGGGGTCCAGCTGGTGGGGGCAGGGAAGGGCCATGGGCAGTTGGCCGGCCGGCCCAACCCCAATCGAGGGCAGGGCCAGCCAGTGGGAGGGGCCACAGGTGGCCACACCCTGGTCGAACTCCTGGTTGAGGGGACAATTTGCATATTAGCCTTTTATTATATAGGATTGGAAATCTTAAACCATGGTCATGTTTTAAACTATTTTCTGGGAATTAATGACACCTATGATGTTTAGCTAAAATCACTGCTCTCTACCCTTCCCACTCTCTTGAACTGTAATGTTGATGAGATGGTAGGCCAATCTAAAAACTTTTAATACTTGTTAGACCTGCTTGCTGATGAAATAAGGATGAAGATATTAGCAGCAATTCTATGACCTTCCAAACTTTCTAGTCCAATGGTAATACAAGCATGTAAAAGATCTAAAATATAGACCAGGAAAGCTAACATAACTTCATTATTCATATCTAGTCTTATTGTTTTTTCATAAACACTTTAAATAACTATTGAGTGCTGTGAAACTGAAAAACAAACAAAAAACTCAAAGTATTTTAAATCACAGAAAGATGGGAAAAACTTGGAGATCAAATTCATTTCAACTCTTTCTCATTGAAAATATAACATCTATAAAATATAGTCTTCTATCTAAATTCAAAATCTGATCAAGGTTTGTTTACAAAGTATATTATTCTGTGAATTATCTGTATAATTGTAAATAAAATGTAGCTATCAAGAACAGCTTAAACACCAACAAACAAGCCTAAATCCTGTTTATTATACAGGGGTGGGCAAAAGTAGGTTTATAGTTGTGAATATACAAAACAGTTTATTCTTGTATTATTATTTATTAATTATTGTATTATTTATTTGTATTACAAGTATAAACCTACTTTTGCCCATGCCTGTATATTTGGGGAGAAAGTTGTCTCCACTTACTATTTTAAGGAAAAATTAAACAACTATGGAAGAAACCAAAGTAAGGGTATTATTCACATTAAAATATACAATTCTATCCTCATAATAACCAAGACTTCATAATAACCAAGACCTCAAATACCAGTCTTAGTGACTCATATTAATTTAATTGTGACATTAGCTTTTATAATCATAGATGTAAAAAAGCCCACTGTGTTCCAAACATAATTATCACTCCAGCATCTCATTTCATGAAATTATTAAATTAAAATGAGAGCCTCTGTACAAATTTGTATTTGATTAGTATCACTTACTTGAGAACACTGAATAATTTAAGAGCTGTTTAAGTAAAAGGAACACAAAAAGGACACTTCTGAGACATGCTGGATGGATCCTAAATTCTCCAGAATGGTTACAAAGCGGGCATACCTTCCAGGTGAAGCCACAGCAACCGCCCCTTCACCCTCACGACAGAGGCCACACAGAGCTCTCCTGGATTCCTGGGGTTTACGGCTTCAAGCTTCATGTTCTTTGTGAAACCCCGGCTGAATGATGTCTGAAAGAGAGAAATGACACTGAGCCATTGGTACCACAGCAAGACAGCGCACAGCAACAAAGCTGGCCAACTGAGGAAGCAGACATGCACACAGGCACACGCATACGCACAGACCTTATTTATCAGACGAGCAGGCTGTTCCCATGTTTGTCTTTCCCACCTCTCATGGAGAAAGAACCATGCCTTCTTCATTTGTATCCTAGAAATTAGAGCTCTGCTTGGCACATAGCAGGTGCCTAATAATATGTGTTGAATGAGTGAGAGGATGAACACATGATCTCTTTCCAGCCACATATGCATCCTTACTTCTACAGATTCACTGAGATGCTAATCATTTCTTCTACTTCCCTAGATGCCTCACCAAGATCAGATCCTGGCACATTTGAGGTGTTAAGGACAGAGATCAAGTCTCTACCTTGAAGAGTGTCCTTGCGCGTGTCTCTCAGTGCAGGTGTACTGGTGATGAATTCCCAGAGTTTTCCTTTATCTGAAATTATCTTAATTTTTCCTTTCTGTTTTTTGCTTATTTTTATTTACTTTCTATATTCACATTTCAAAAATTTATATATAGAAAAATTCACTCTTTTTGGTGCAGTGCTCTACGAGGGCAAGGCTGTTAGGAGAACATATGCAGTCATATGGCCACAACCACAGTGGAGATACTGAGCAGTCCCTTCACCCCCAAAACCCCTTGCACTGGCCTTTCGGTAATCATTTCCTCCCAAGCTCCTGATACCTGGACCACTGATCTGTTTTCTGCTCCTATAATGCCACCTTTTCCATAATGTCATATAAGTGAAATCATATACTACGTAGCCTTTGAGTCTGGCTTCTTTCACTAAGCAAACGGTATTTGAGCACCACTCACGCTATTGCATGAATCTGTAATTTATTCTGAGTAAATTACTGCTGAGTAGTTTATGTAGATGTACCACAGTTTGTCCATCATTTACCAGTTGCAAGACATTTGAGTGGTTTACAATTTTTGGTGATTGTGAATAAAGCCACTATAAACATTTAAGCACATGTTGTTGTGTGAACACTAATATATTAGTCAGCTCCGGCTGCCATAAAATACCACAGACCTGGTAGCTTAAAGAACAGAAATCTATTTTCTCACACTTCTGGGGACTGGAAGTCTGAGAACAGAGTGTCAGTGGAGTCAGTGGCATGCAAATGGCAGTCTTCTCCTTGTGTCTCCACCTGTTCTTTCCTCCAAGCTTGTGGTGTGTGCTCTTCTTATCGGGACACTGGATTAAGGCCCACCATATGACCTAATTTTACCTTAATTACCTCTTTAAAGACTCTAACTCCAAATACAGTCACATTCTAAGGTTAGGCCTTTAAAGCATGAATTTTGGAGGGACATAATGCAGCCTATAACACTGTTTTCATTTCTCTAGACACAGGATTGCTGGACCATATGGTAAATCTATAATAATAAAAGCATAATATGTTAATTAGACTGGACAGCCAAATGACCTTCTGGACATCTTTCCAGACGATCTTCCAGATGAAGCCGGGGCTGCGAGGGCCGAGCCCCTTGCACTAATTTCATGCATCGGGCCTCTAGTGTACATATGTTTCTAAAAAACTGCCCCAAAAAACTGCCCAATTATTTTTGAATATATCATTTTGCATTCCCATCAGCAGTGTATACAGTTCCAGTTGCTAAACATCCTCCCAACTGATACTGCCAGTTTTTCAAATTTTAGCCATTCTTATAGGTAAGTCTAGTGGCATCTCACTGTGGCTTTAACATGTGTTTTCCCTATGACTAATGACACTGAGAAGTTTTCACTTTTGTCATTAGTATATCTTCTTTGTTGAAGTGTATTATTATTTTTTAAAATATATTCTTATTGATTTCAAAGAGGAAGGGAGAAGGAGAGAGAGAGAAACATCAATGCTGAGAGAGAATCACTGATCAGTTGCACACCCCCTACTGGGGATAGAGCCCACAACCCAGGCATGTGCCCTTGACCAGAATCAAACCTGCACCCTTCATCCTCAGGCCAATGCTCTATCCACTGAGCCAAACAGGCTAGGGTGAAGAGTGTTGTTTTTACTTTCATTCTTGAAGTATATTTTTACTGGATATAGAATTGTAATTATTTTTTCTTGCAGCACTCTAAGGAAGTTAGTTCACACTCTTTTGGCCTCTGTTGTTTCTGATGAAAAGTTTGTTATTATTCAAACTGTCTTCCTCTATTTGAAATGTATTATTTTTCTCTGGACACTTTCAAGAGTTTTTTCTCAATGTTTATTGGTTATCAGCAATTTGACTATGTTGGGTTTCTTTGTATTTATGCTGCTTGGGGCTCATTAAGATTCCTGAAGCTGTAAATTTAGATCTTTCAGCTGCTTTGTTAATTAGGAATCACTATTTCTTCATATATTTTTTTCCTTCCACTTCTGGGTCTCCAGTTCACATGAGATTTTCCCTCAGATGCTCGAGATTCTCTTCATCTTCCTCCCAACCCCATGCCAACTTTTTTCTCTGTTCTTCAGATAGAATAATTTCTGTTTTCCATATCATAAACTCTTTCCTTGCTCATATCTATTCTGCTATTAAGCCCTTTCAATGAATTTGCTTATTTCAGATATTGTATTTGTCAGTTTTAGAGTTTCCCTTTTTTATACTTCTACTTCTGTTTTGGCACTTCTTATCTTTTCATTCATTAGAAGAATATTTTCCTTAACATCAATGCTTCTAAAACTTTAGAGGGTATCAAAATCACTTGGAAAGCCTTTAAAAACATAGGACTGCTGGGCCTCATCCTAAAGTCTGTGATTCAGTTTATTTGAAGTAAGACAATTTGTATTTCCAACACGGTGACGCTGAAGGAGCTGGCCTTCGGACCACACTTTGGGATCCAGTGCTTTCCACTACTGAGCTTAGTTATAATAGGGACTTTAAAATACTTGACTGCTACCAACATCTGAGTCATTTTGGATTTGGTCTCTGTTCATTGTCTTTTCTACTGAAAATGAGTCAGATTTTCCTATTTCTTCATGTGTTGAGCAAGTTTGGATTGAAACAGGGGTGGGCAAACTTTTTGACTCAAGGGCCACAATGGGTTCTTAAACTGGACCGGAGGGCCGGAACAAAAGCATGGATGGAGTGTTTGTGTGAACTAATATAAATTCAAAGTAAACATCATTACATAAAAGGGTACGGTCTTTTTTTTTTTTTTTTTTTTTTTTAGTTTTATTCATTTCAAATGGGCCAGATCTGGCCCGTGGGCCGTAGTTTGCCCACGGCTGGATTGAAATCTGGATGTTTTAAATGTTATGTCATAGGAACCCTGGATTGTGGCATATTACTCCCAAGAGTGCTGATTTTTCTGTTATAGCAAGCAATTAACTTGGTTGGTCTCAAACTACACACTTGTCTCTTGAGAAGCAGCTCAGATCTTAACTCACTTCTTTCATCCTTAACCCACTAGGCTGCTTGGAGTTTTCCTGGCAAATACATGGTTCAAGGATTTATACCCAGAATTTGTGGTTCCTCCTCCTGGCTCTCCCCTGTTTGTGATGCCTCTTACTTTCCAGTAGCTGTGGTTTCCTAAATTCTGTTATTGTGTTCTTATAATCACTTATAATCACTGTTTTAGTCATCTCATATGTTGTCACCTGTGGCTGACCTCAGGCCACTCATCTGAAAATTTGGGGATGATCACCCCACGGTCTTCTTTTTACTAAACACCTGCCTCCCTACCCCCAGTATCTGCCTGCTTTTGTTCCTGTTCCACATCCTGCAGTAGCTATTTTCATTCTGCCCAGTGTTTAGTTGCTCTCTGTAAGAGGATGGATTCAGTATGAGCTTAGCCATTACTGGAAGCAAAATTCACTTTTAAATAAATGTGATATACAAATTTCCAATCATCCATTTCTATAAATTTTAACCAGATATGACAATACCACATAAATATATATGTTTCAAAATATACAAACTGAGATAAACAAGTTCCTGTAAGTAACAGATTACATCTCTTTGTTACTGATGGAAGGAAACCAAGGTAACTCACATTTACATGTCTTTTTATATAAGTTAAGTTGAAATGAAAGTCTATCTCTATGTAAACAGAACAAAATTATCCAATGTATGTTAAGAGACCAATTTCCTTGGAAATAAGAATCAAAACTACTCTATCTGGGCTATTTTCCTACAAACCATCCTAACTTATCCACACATATTATGTATTGAGCTTCTTTCTGATAATACAACTTGATAGGCTGGCTGCCTGTAAAGTCTCTAAATAAGTTAAAATGCCATTTATCCTACTTAATAAGGGAAAGCTACAACCATATAACCTCTGTTTGAGGGTATTTATAAAGGATCAATGGCAAAACCGTTACCTGTGAGTTTATTTTACGAAGCATTTGGCCATGTCAATCCATTTCAGAACTGCCTGTGATTGTTAAACATCCTCAGGGAAATGTCATCCATGTATCCACTTCTAAACTACCTCTCCTCTGCTATACATGAGATGTATGATTAAAAAATGAACTCATAGTAAGCATACTGAAGAGCACTGTAGCAAGCAACTAAAATTCAGCAAAGTACCAGTAATGCAACTCATATGTCAACAGGCAGATAACAATCCTGTCGATTAAATAAATGAGGAGGCAGAAAAAAGGGGTCATATTTGTAACAAGTGCATCCCTAATAAATACACCAATGTATTTCCTAGAACAGATGTAATCTGGGTGGCTAAATCCTAAAAGCTCAGAGGCCACCTGGGGATGTGGCTACTTGCTCCACTATTAAAATGCATTTGGACAACAGCTGCCTGAATGGGGGCAGAGGACAGATAAAAAGAAGCCTTGGTCTCGCAGAAAAAACTCCTCCTTAAATACAGGACTAGGGGACATGGGAGGATTTCCTTCCCAAAGCTGAAGAATCAAGGAAGGATTTTTATTCTTTTCAGGCAGAAAGCACAAAGTTAAGGGGTTTGAGGATAAGATGACGTGTTTCCATGATCCTGAATGAAAGGCCAGAAGGCCAGTAGATTTGTCACAAGTGACGTCAACGTGGTAAAAAGGTTACTAAAACCGCATTGGACTTCATAAGCCTTGAGTGATAACCGGCTGCTATCCTCAGGGTGGCATGATTACACAGCTGCCCCCTTCAAACCACCTAAACACTCACCATGCAGTTCTTTCAACTACAGAAGAACTGCCTTTGTGCAAAGGCTATGGTCACCCAAGTAGAAAGTCCATTTAATCATTTATAAAGCTTTGATTTCCACTCTGCCACTGATTTGTTTCTGTATTTAGGAGTACAAGTTGACCCAGTAATCAACCTACTTAATTCTCCAAAATCTGTTTTTGACTTATGCTCAGTATTGAATTTCTCTCTATTAAGTCAACCCTTTCCTCCTCTAAATTTTCATATTCTGTTACCTTGCAGAACAAATTATAGGGAGGGCGGCAATGAATCAGCAGCAATAGAAGCTCGTGTCTAGAAAACAAGTCTGTGATTCTGGAGCACTCTGCACTTAGTATCTGCAGTCCTCAGCTGGTAGACCACGTCTTTTCTCAGCACAAGGAATTAGCTTCATCATGAAATATGTGTTCAACACGCTAAACTATACATTTATGCGTCATTCTTAAATCAGAGATACTAATCTATGTCTCTTTTCATAGTTCCCCAGGGTTGATGAAATACAAATGAATAATTTATAAACTACTCAATACAACCAACTCTGATAACTAAGCAAATACATACATGTATGAGCACACACACACACACACACACACACACACACACAGCTATTTTATTTGTCACAAAAATCCTATTACTATGCCAATAAGTTCTATTTGAATAAGGTAGGGGCTTAAAGTAAGCACAGCAAAGTACAAAATTGTTGGACTAGCACCCTAGCAAAATAATCTAATGCAAAAAATTAAGATCATATTTTAAAAATATTCCTCAGGTACAGAGAATCTCCTATTGATGGCTTATCAATGTTATACCCCACAGTCACCAATAGCTATGCATAGCAGGTGCACAGCTATTGGTGGCACAGTTTGTCCTCCCTCTTCTACAGTATGGAGTCATGGCTGGGGAACTAGCCAGGCATCTCCTAGCCTCATTCATGGTGCAGATGAATGGCTGGTTCTCACTGAGTGAAAGGGAACAGAGTACCATGTGTCAGTATCGGCTACACTGCTTAGAACTAGGGCTATCTTCTCCTGGACTTCTCTCCTTATCTGCTCTCCAGATTCAGGGGCTGAAACAAAAACATATCTAGCTCAAGGCTCACCACAATGAGAAGAATCAGCTAGAAATCCAGTACATCCAGGACCCTTCCCTCAGTGAGAACTAAATTTATAACATGTTTCAGCCACTATACCTTCAGTAATCAATTTGTTACTATCTCCCAGAATTACTCTAATAGACAAGCTGGAAGGAGGACTTTTCAAAACTGTGAAAGTTTTGGGATTCCATAGAACACAGCAGCACTCTACTCTTGCTCAATAAATAGAAAACAATTTATGGTGAGCAACAGCTATGGTAAAAGGAGTAGCAAGAAACAAGCGTCTTACATTTTTGAAGCAGAAAGGAGGTGCTTCTTCCGTTCCATGCTGCTTGTGATAATCGGCCCAGTCGAAGTCCTGGCCGGAATAACCTGTGCAGAACAGAACGTGGGCAACATTAATCAGGCTAAACACTGACAGTGAACAGCTTTACAGTCTCACTAATTAAAATAACGAGGGGTGCAAGGATAGGCTCCCCAAAGGTGAAGCCTCTTCTTAAGCCTGACAGCACATCGGATTTTATGAGGGTTGAATGAAATATTTTGAAAAATGTGAAGTACTACATACAGGTAAGGTGCACCATTATTATCAGAATGCGGTGCCCAAAACCAGGTAAAGATACGGTGGAATTGACCCACACCAGCGCATGACAATGGGTAGATCTGTTCTGGAGAAAAACAGATGATATTGAGGGAGGGGTTTGAGAAACAACTATTCATATATACTAAATTTAATGAGATACAGATCTTACCAAAGTGGTTTTTCCTTTCTTTATTCATTTGATTTTGGGGGGAGGGTACACTTATAAAATATATATCCACCATAGCCACCGCAACAAGATGTGGGGAAGGTGAGAGAGGAAAACAGGTCTAACTTATAAAATAAGAACAGCACGGAGTGCATGGCTCATCTAGACGGGAATACATCTTACTGTGCACACCAGTGGCGGCGAACCTACAGCACGCGTCAGAGGTGACACGCGAACTCATTCTTTTGGTTGATTTTTCTTTGTTAAATGGCATTTAAATATATAAAATAAATATCAAAAATATATGTCTTTGTTTTACTATGGTTGCAAATATCAAAACATTTCTATATGTGACACGGCACCAGAGTTAAGTTAGGGTTTTTCAAAATGCTGACACACGGAGCTCAAAAGGTTCGCCATCACTGCACTATACTCTTCATTTAGTGTTCTCCCTTTATTGGTTCAAGTGAATGTAAAATACATTTAAGTATATTTTTCATGCAAAAGAGATTGGAAATATTTCTTTTCCCACATATCGTCATAAATTTATACCTGTAAATTCACTTAACATGGGGACTTGAGTTCCTAAATCCCACAGTTGCAGAGTAATGACAGGAATTCTTTACTAAAGAAACTCAATATACCAGTTGCCTCCTACCTCCGTCTGTACTCACAAGTACAAAATAATGTTCTTTTCATTAAGTCAGCACAATTTACCCAACTTTTCCTAAATTGGAAGGATTAACCAAGAAGGCAGCTGTCCTCCTCTGGCCCAGGGACTGGCCCTTGACCCTCCCATGCGCTGCTCCCCATCAGTGGCAGAGGTACCCCCTTCCTTGTAAGACATCCCTCTCATTCAATGAAGACGGACAAGTCCTCACTTCTTTCCCATAAGGAGATAAGAAGTCTCAGAGTTTTGAGGTGCTATGTACTCTTTCTAGCTGGTTCTGAACAGGGCCAGCACATCTTCCAGCTGCCTTTCCCCCACCGCTTTCCAGAACCGCCCCTCCCGCCAGAGGCTCTTGCAGCAGACGTTTCTGGAAGGGATCAAACCAACTTTCTTCTGAATATTCATAAGCAAAATAAAACGTGTGCTAAACAAGGTAATGCAAGTTCCTGTGCAATTACTATAACCTGCCACTTGAAGAGTAGTCGTCTGTCTGGAACTGTTTTGGGTCAAACACTCACATTAATGTATAAGAAAAGGAGAATTCCAACTGGCGAGAAGTTACCTAACAGTACGAAGGGTCCTGAACCAGAAGGGAGACTGATTTTAGATCCAGTTCTTCCAGGAACTAGATGAATCAAGGTAAAAGTCAATTAAACTTTCTATGCAACAAACTTTATCTACTACTTCAAAAAATAAGGAGACGATCTTATAAAGTTCCCTCTAGCCTGCTGCATTCCACGACTCAGAACCACCACTGCTAATAGTTCACTGTTGCTGCTTTGGATTTTTTTCCTTTCCTCTGTGCTTAATGTCCTTTTCTTCTCCCAGGAGAAACGTGTGGCAGGGCTGACAAACAGAGGTTATGTGACAAGGCATTCCCTAGCTGAGCTCTCAATTGAACAGCTGAAGACAAGATGATCCCCTACAACAGGACCCGATTTGTTTCGTGGTGTGGCCAGTCGACTGTTACAAAGTCAAGATCTCCTCTGTTCCATCTCTTCCCTACACTTCTGCTGCTTCCTTACTTAATTTTGTGAATGAGGAAACCTCATCAAGATCATAGGGGAAGAGAAAAATTAGGAAAACTGTATATAAGTCGTAAACTATGTTCTGAGATAACATGAAATCTAGGTATTTTTTAAAATATATTTTTATTGATTTCAGAGAGGAAGGGAGAGGGAGAGAGAGAGATAGAAACATCAATGATGAGAGAGAATCATTGACTGGCCGCCTCCTGCACACCCCACACTGGGGATCAAGCCCACAACCCAGGCATGTGCCCTGACTGGGAATCGAACCATGACCTATTGGTTCATAGGTCAATGCTCAACCACTGAGCCACGCCAGTTGGGTGAAATGTAGGTATTCTTTATGGTCAATGTCTGTTCAGATAAAATTTTCAACTTAGAAATCGCCTCTACTTCTACAGACAGACATTTAGCAGGGTTCTCTAGAATTCGGTTCCTAATCGCCAAACTCCAATGGACTTCAACCCCCTCCATAAAATGCTATGTTTCATGGTTTCTTGGACCAACATTCAATCCTCTACAACCAGTCTACAGGACTCTATGGGGAGCCATTTTTAATCTAATAATTTCAAGGGATAACCACGTCTTGCTGAGTACATAAGCCTACCACTAGAACTCCCTCCTTTCCCTGAACATTTGAACAGCCAAGACTTCTCCTCCTCCTCCTCTTAGAGACCTTTATTCACTTCATCACTTAAAATTCTTTTCCTTTGGGTTGATAATGAGCTCTCTTTGTAAGGCGGTTTTGTGACAGCTCAGAAAATAACTGCTACATAAAAACAAATTGCTGTGGCTTGTATAATAGAGACAACAGGGGTCAATTATACTCATTAATCAACAAAGACAGAACAAGAAGTACTAGGGCTTAACTGCAGCCAGGAAAACATGTTTTAAACCCGGGAGAGAGGGTAATAGCAGAGGGGAAAAGAAAATGAAGGCAAATCAAAACCCCTCAGGCTATTAAAATTTGCAGCAAGTTGCCATAGGAGACTGTTGAACCGCAACCACTAGAGTTATTTCAGCTTTTATTAGTGTTTATTCTGAATGAAGTTCCAACTGTTTCAGGTCCAAAAGGGAACAGGTCGATGACCCATTTCCATATGACACAAATTAATTGACATAAAGCAGCTCCACTTGCAAACATTGCTATTGGCAGTGCAAGTAGACAATGCTTTTAAAAAAACAATTTGGCAGTAAAAATGTTCATGGACTTTGACACAATTTCATTTCTAGGAATTTATCCCATAAAAACAAACCTAAAACTACAAAAAAAAATGTTATACATTAAGATATAATGGCATTATTATTGATAATACTAACTGGGGGGTGGGGGGGGGGTGACTTTGTATCCAAATAGAGAAAATGATTTGAAACTTATCCAAGTCCATGGAAAGTCATGCAGACATGAAACTGCACAGTCTATTTTTTTAAAAAAGTCATGATAAATGATTGTTATAGTTTTATTTTATTTTTTATTACATATATTTTTATTGATTTCAGAGAGGAAGGGAGAGGGAGAGAGAGATAGAAACATCAACGATGAGAGAGAATCATTGATCGGCTGCCTCCTACACACTTCTTACTGGAGATTGGGCCTGCAACTCGCGCATGTGCCCTTGACCTTCCGGAATTGAACCCAGGACCCTTCAGTCCACAGGCCGACGCTCTATCCACTGAGCCAAACTGACTAGGGTGATTGCTATGATTTTAAATGAAAATATTGGTATAAGCATACACACACTTATCTAATTTATATTAAAAATACGCAAAAAAGAAAAGAAAAGCCTAGTGGTAAATATCAAAATAATTAACTGGGTGGTGGGATTCCTGGATACTTTTTTCTTCTACCTCTTTGCACTTTACAAGCTTTCACTAACGATCATGAGCTACTTCAATAATAAAAATTATTTGAAAGGGTAACATCTTTGCTCTATTTTAAAAGCTCATCAAGGCGCTGGTCAATCAATCAAGGGTTGATTCAGTTCGTGACTGCCTCCCCACAGATGTCCTCTCACTTCTGGTGTGCTAACAGATTCCTGATGGTTCCAATTCCCACAGGAAGTCAGATCTCTCCCCAGTACCAGCAATCGAACTGGGACAACCCTGAGAACTGAGACAATCATGGTGGTCAGACCTGTAGCCAGTGATTTGGGATGGAGGAGAGGGGAGGGTTACAAAAATATTTCCCTTTAATAAAAGACACGACAGGAATAAGGGCTGCTTTTCTATGCTCGGTGGATATGAAAACAACTGTACAGTCTTAATAAAAAATAAAAACAGCAAAAGAATATCATGTTTGCCATCTCCCTGATTGGCAAAATGAAAAAACAGTAATCCCACACTATAATGACTGTTGGGAAGCAGATACTTTTATTCTGGTTGGTATCTAGCTTGATTAACTATTGCAGGTGTCAATTTGGTAACAAGTGCCAAATTTTTAAGAAGGTGTCTACTTCTCCACTCTAGCCATTTGTTCATTTACATATTCATTCATTTAGAAATATTTAGTAAGTGTATGCTATACGCCAGGCAGGGTTTTAATACTAGGAATACAGAAATGAACAAAACCCACAAAAACCCTTACTTCACAAGCTTACATTTCAGTGAGAGGGGACAGATTATACACAAGTATAAAAAGTCAGGTGATCACAAGTGCTAGAGAGAGAAAGTGGACAAGAGGCGTAGGAAGGGCTGCATCAAGGGAGGCCTTAAGGAGAAGCTGAAATGTAGAGGAATGGTGGAAGCGAACCATGTGCCAGGCGGAAGGACGGGCAAAAGCAAAATTCTAACAAAAGATTGCAAGTTATAAAAAGATAATGTAATAAAATGTCAATTTTCCTAAGTTAATCTAGAAATCCAGTGCAATTGTGATTGATATTAAAGAGGGCAGCCAAACAGACCACCTCAAAATGCACCAGCTGAGTCAGGGCTGAGGAAGGGGAAGAGTGTGACCAGCAGAGGGCACAGTGAGCGCAACGTCCTTTGGAGGGATGTGCCTGCCCCATGGTCCAGGAAGGGCAAGGTGGCCACAGTGAGGGAGCTGACTGGGCAACATCTTAGGAGATGAGGCCTTGCAGGCTGTTTCCAGGACCAGGACTCTACCATTGAGTGAGGTCTGAGCAGACAGAGGAGGAACAAGTGTGATTTACAGTTTAATAAGATCAGGGCGACTACTGTGTTGAGAGTAAACTGAGGGATGCAGGAGGCCACTGCAAGTAACCCAGGTGAGATTTAAAGGAGCCCTGAACCCAGGAGGTGCTGATGAGGTGTGATCAGATCCCAAAAATGTCAACAGGATTCACAATGGATTAGACATGGGGTGTCAGAAATAGAGAGGCCAGGATGCCTCGGTTCTCAGTTCTATCTGTAATGCTCTATTTCACTTTTTAAAAATCTGAATCAAATATGGCAAAATGTTACAGCTCACTCATGGTGGCAGGTCCATGGGAGTGGGTTTATTTCCTGTCCTTTCGGTATGTAGGAAATATGATAGATTACAAAATGGACTGCATTCATCAGTCGGTGTCCAGAAAAAGAGAATACCAGAGAGGGTTCACTACTCTTTGTCCCGATAATAATTAGAATACAGCCTTACTTCCTAAATTGTGCCCACAGTTTATGTGTCTATTAAGATGGCCAGTAGCCATGAAGTGCTAAAATAAGCGAGTTACTTCAGCCTTCGCTCAGACATTTTACAACAGAAATCAAAGGCTAAGCGTTTTCTACAAAGATCTCCAAGGGGGATGTTTTCTCCACTAATTCTACCACCAGTCTTTGATGTTCCATGCCATGGAGGTTAGTGAAATCATTTTGAAATAGCAATCATGGTTGATACTCTAAGTGCATTTTTGCTTAGATGATTTATTAACTTGTTGGATCACTTTTAGGGCCTATAATATTGAACTGTTATTCACTGGGCTTAAAGGAATGGGGTAAAACCTCCAGGGCTCTGTTCCTGGCTTTCCAGGAAAGGATCTGCTCACACAGAGAGGGCACCGAAAAAGTCCCACCCACTCCAGCTTAGAGGGCTTGTATCTAAAGCCTGGGAACAGACTTTACTAAAAAAAATAGGAATGGAGTTAAAACAATGTAAGTAAGGACCTATGTTTCTGCAAATCTCCTAGACCACTGGATTCTTTTATTTCATCATCAGCTGCTTCCCACTGACTGGGGAATGAATGGGGTATCCTTTTGCTACTGGGCAACACGAAATTATAAGCAGTGTGTATGGTTGGAAAGGAAACCAAAACAATATATTACACTTGTGGAAATCATACACACAACACATCTAAACACCTCTCAGCATGTAGGATAAATCAGACATTCGCTCTTTATAAAGTTTAGAATTTAAGTTAAAAATAACAAATTAGTTCAAAGATGGTGTATACTTTCACATATTAATAAAGCAAAGAACGGTGTTTTAAAAGAATTCTACAGCATAACTCCCAGCCCTGGTGTGACTACAAAAGACATGTTAACAAATTACCTCAAAAGAAAACCATCAAATCACCACTAGGGAAATCACGACCACCTCCTCTAAACTGTATTTCATTTTAATTACAAAAATAAACATATTCCCCTCTCACAAAATGGTAAGGGGGCTCAAAAAATAAAGCTGTGACTTTGTTATATCTGCAAGTACTTGGAAAACTATACCTGAGAACTGAAATTCTCCAAATGCTCTGACGTAGAGACAATTTCAGTCACGGAAGAGTCATCGTCGACTGACATCAGCTAATCCCCTCTAAGGCCACCCAAAGCCCCAAATTCCTGAGGATGGCTTTTATGAAGATACCAGTGACAGACAACAGGAGTAAAGGGTGGATTTGGTTATTTTTTTAAAAAATCACTAGATTTGGGATCTTAAGGCTAGAGTTTTAAGCCAGTACTTCTGCCCCAGTACTTGAAAAATTTAACACCACTGCGCTTCAATTTTCCCACAAGTAAAATGATTAGAGCTGATGAGATCATCTTTAAGATCCCTTTTAGTTATAAAAACCCTCTATTCTTAATAATATATGTTTATTTTTAATAGATAATACATTACTTTAGATCAAAAATAAAAATATTTTTAAAGTATTCTGCTCAGAGTCTCACTCGTACCCCCACTTCCATCTGTCCTGCTCGCCACCTCCATACTCAGAACCTCCATTCAGAATTCTCATTTTTATTAGTTCCTTTTTGTGTTAAGCTTCATAAACTATATTTTTAAAATTTATCTTTATTATTGAAAGTATTACAGATGTTCCCTTTCCCCTCACCCCCCACTGATTCCCTCCTCCCTGCTTCCACCCCCTCCCCAGGCCTTCATTGCACTATTGTCTGTCCATCGGTATAAATTCTTTGGTTAATCTCTTCCCACCCTCTCCCTTTCCTCTGAGATTCCTCAGTCTGTTAGATGTTTCCATGTTTCTGGATCATTTTGTTTTGTCAGTTTATTTTGTTCTTTAGATTCCATAAGTGACCACGTGGGATTTATTCTGGGGATGCAAGGCTGGTACAATATTCACAAATCAATAAATGTGACACATCACAAAAACAAATTGAAAGACAAAAATCACATCATATCAATAGACATAGAAAAAGCATTTCACAAAATCCAACACCCAGGTTTGATAAAAACTCTCAGCAAAGTAGGAAGAGAGGGATCATGCCTCAACATAATAAAGGCTGTATATGACAAACCTATAGCCAACATCATAATCAATGGGCAAAAGCTAAAATCATTTCCCGAAGAAGAGGAACGAGACAGGATGTCAGCTTTCACCATTCTTATTCAACATAATACTAGAAGTCCTAGCCACAGTGATCAGACAAGAAGAAAATAAAAGGCATCCAAATTGGAAAGGAGGAAGTAAAATTGTCATTACTAGTTTCTTATGTAACCTGACAGTTTCTTTACAGAAATATGAGCAAACAAATACATATTCTCATTTACCTCTTTCCTAACAAAAAAAAAGTGTCATGCCATAATCTACAGATCTTTATCACTTGCAGCATATCTTGGAGCATTTCTCATATCAGTACACAGAGATTTCCTCATTCTTTTTAACAATTGCATAGTTTTCAATATATGGAGATCTGAAATCTATTTAGCCCATACAGACAAGCACTTAGACTTTTTCCAGTGTTCGCTATTACATATCATGCTGCAAAGAACAAACTTTTATGCATATTATCTGCACAGTATATCTTCAAGAGAGATTTCCAAGAACAAAACTTCTGAGTGAAAGGGTAAAATGCATTTATAATTTTAGTAAAATTTGACAAAATGCCTTGGACACAGTTTGCACCTACCTGCACTATCACCAGTAATCTCGGCATTCTTGTTCCTCCACATGCTCATCAAAACAAAATTTATTTTCTTTCTCTTTTGACTTTCCACTTCATCTTATAAATGCATATCATCTCAATATGATTTTCACTCGTATTTCTCTTATTATGATGTGTTTGAATAAGAGACCTTGTGTTTCTTTTAACTGTGAGCTATCTGTTGATATTCTGAAACCCTTTTCTATAAGTTGCTGGTCTTTTTCTTACTGGCTTATCAGTAAAATCTCTACTATTTCAAGATAATAGTCCTGTAGCCAAAACACAACCCCTATAAATTACCAGTGGATCCTTGACTAATGATATTGATCACTTCTTAAATGCTTTAAAGTGGTTTTCTTTTTTTTTCTTTTTTTAAAGGCTTACCACTGATAGTTTCTTATTGGAAAATACTAACCACTATACTCAATATTCCACAACAATATTCATGAAGCAACTTTCTTTTTTGTGTGTGATTTTTCAAAAGGCATCCTTCATTTTCAATAGGGGAAGAAATAATTTGGAAAACTACATGAAGACAGTTTCATTTCACCATATATCACAAATACTTGGGTGACAGAGAAGAAATAATAAATGTAGCTAAATGTTAGGTATATAAAAAAGCTCAACATATGAAAATACTTAATATTCTGGTGATAGTGCAGGTAGGGGCAAACTGTACCCAAGGCATTTTGTCAAATTTTACTAAAATTATAAATGCATTTTACCCTTGACTCAGCAGTTTTATTCTTGGAAATACATTTGTATAGCCATTTCATTACACATTAGTTCAGTACACTAATCTAAAACAACTTCCTTAATATCGTGAAATGCAATCATCCAAATAAGCACATACATTTTCCTAGTAAATATGGCTACAATCGGTTTTCTAAACAACACTTTTTAAGAGTTACAATTCATAAGCAATATATTTAAAAATTCTGGTAAACATTAAACCTCTGCCATCATGAAATAATCAAGCAGCCAAAATGCATGTATTAATAGTTCCCCTTTTTTCATTATGTAAGGAAATACCCAACGAATGTTTTTAAAATTCTTAAATAGATCTTATTACTAACTAGACATTTGCAAAGTCCAACTAAGAAGCATTTTAGATATCTAGAAAAAGACTTCCTTCAACGACATGAAACCCATCCGCACACATGGTGTGATTAGAGCAGTTAGATTCAGTGGTTCTCAACATGTGGGCCCCCACCCCTTTGGGGGTCGAACGACCCTTTCACCGGGGTTGCCTAAGACCATCCTGAATATCAGATATTTACATTACAATTCATAACAGTAGCAACATTACAGTTATGAAGTAGTAACGAAAATAATTTTGTGGTTGAGTCACAACATGAGGAACTGTAAAAGGCCAGAAGGTTGAGAACCACGGGGTTAGAAGGAAACAACGGTGGCCCAAGAGGCTTTCAAACTCCACAAGTGACCCAATGCTAACATTTCACAGCAGGAAAGGCCTTGTCTTATCTACCACCAGCACAGATTCTATCCTATAAACACCTGGACAGCCATTTAAGGGACTATAAAAATACTTAGACTTTTGTCATTTCTTTGATTCTGCGCAGTGCCTGTGGAATACCAGGAGTGTCCCCCTTTGACAGCCTGAAAGCTGAGGCACAGGGATGTGGCCAGTCTTTGGTGAGTACCCAAATGCAAGCAAGAACCTGGGCCTTGTGAACTGGAGTTCTCACCTCTACAGGGAGCGGGATCCGGAGCCAGACCTCCTGCCCTGTGGCTGTGTCTATGTGTGACTAATTTTTCTCATAGGACAATCCTCATTTTTAGGATTCAATAAGTTAAGCACTTAAAATAGTATAAACAGTGTTACACAGAAGTTCATGGTACTCTAAAATTAGGGCATATTCCATTACTGCAGAACCTAAATATGAAGAATCAACAGCTGAAATGGAAATACTCAAAAGCAAGTCCTCTGTGGGAATGAGCACGGATGAACAATGAGGATAAAAACTTAAAAATATCAAAGTATACTCATGCCAGTGGAGTACAGGCACGCCATGGATGAGCTGGACATACACAATTAAAGGTGGTACGTGGTATATGATGGCCCCAGGAAAACTGTAACTCAACCTGTGGCCAATATGGTTAACACTGCATCTAAACCAGTGCCTGGTGAGCTGGAAAGGCTAGCATTCATTATAATCACTCCATAAGTTTACTTTTCTACTCTCTTCTGATTTTCTCTTCTATTATTCCATTTATTTCCTCCCTATCTTCTCTCCTTTTGCCTTACTGCTTTGTTCCTTGAATAAACCTTAGACCTATAAGGGATAACACACCACGTTACTAAACTTACAGCGTGGTGCATGAATCCCAATGTAAACATTATTTTAGTGCAATGCAGTTCCCAATTTAATTATTTTAATACTAGAGGCCCAGTGCGGTTCCTCAGCCTGGCCTGCGCCCTCTCACAATCTGAGACCCCTTGATGTCGGAGGTCCAGTGCATGGATTTGGCCTGATCCTCACAGGCCAGGCCAAGGGACCCCACCGGTGCATGAATCTGTGCACTGGGCCTCTAGTATGCGTATAAGATCTTTGGTTAATCTCTTTCTGCCCTCTCCCCTCACTCCTTCCCTCTGATATTCATCAATCTGTTCCATGTTTTCATGCCTGGTGGTCAGTGTGCATATAGCTACTGGTTGAATGGTCCCTTAGGTTTTTATATCTATACTAGAGGCCCAGTGCATGAATTCAGGCACCTTGAAAGGAACTGTGGGCCGCAAGGCTGCAGTAGGCACAGGGGTGAGTCTCGTCTCATCCTCTCCACCCCAACCTGGCCCCTCCCACTGTGGCCCTCGGCCTCGTCTGCTGGCCATCCCACTCTTGCCGCAGCTGCTCCCACACACTGACGGCACCAGCCCCACTCACACCCACTGACAGCGTGGAACGATTGGGGCCAGCGCCAGCAGCAGGTGCAAGTGGCAGCTGCTACCTCGGTTGCCCCTCAGGAGCAGGAGGAGGTAAAGAACCCTCAGGGAAGATCAGGGCTAGAAGCTGCCACTCACACCCACTGATGGTGCTGAGTGATCAGGACCGGGTGTAAGTGCAAGGCGGGACTGCGGTGTGCGGGAACAGAGAATTTTCAGTAACCACCAGAGGCTTGCCCCAATGACAGCGACCGGTGCCCCACCTTGGTCTGGCGCCCCCGCTCACCTGCTCCACCATCTCACCATGGCCAACGCCCGCCATGTTCTTTACAACCCTCCTGGTGGTCAGAGCACATCATAGCGACTGGTTGTTCAGTTTTTCCGGTTGTTCCACCATTTGGTCTATTTGCATATTAGCCTTTTATTATATAGGATAAATATTATAGCATCAAATTGTTGGATATCTGGGAACAACTGGGCTCTGGGGAAAATCTGATTTATTTTAAATAAAATGTAAGAAAAAATGCTTCAATAGCATTTATTGTCTTTTCAAAGCCACTTCATAGACACTCTGCAGTTTTTAACCTCAATCACTTAGCAACACTTACCCTCTATCATTACACAAGAGCAGCAGAACCACCGATCATTCAATCGCTAACCTGGAACTTCACTTTACAGAAGTGGATTGAGAAGCCAAGGTTACACTTCCCACCAGGGAAGCAATCTGTACAGACCCCTATGTTAAGCTAACCATGAAAGACATTCTTTTTCCACTACTTCTAAATTGTTTACAACATAAATTTCTCTAGATAAACAATGACACCCTCCTGAATCACTCAAACCCTGCACATTTTCACAAAACACAAACCTTTGGGAGGTGTGAGATTGACTCCATTTTTAAGGCACCACTGTACTGGTAAAATCCCCAAAGAATCTGCATGGCACAGCATTGAGAGTTTACTAGGTTCTGGTCTTAGGTCGTCAATAGTCACTTGAAAAAAATGACTGTTAAAAACCTGAAAGAGAAAACCAATGCAGCCAATGGTTAGTTCCTTGGGATTACATATAAGACTAGTAATGAAATATTGGCACAGCTTCCAAATGCAATCAATGTATTTCATCAAAATGGTTTGACCACAAACCGGCATGTCAACGTATATTACTAAATTGATCCAGTTGCTAAAAAGTTAGAGTTGATCACTGTGGTCATATTAATGAAAAGTAAGTGAGACAGAGAATAAAACGTAAACCAATAGTCATAGCTGAAAGATAAACAAACTGCTGAAGTAAGACAGACGAACCCTGGCCCAAGGGAAAGCCAGGTGGGCACTGAAAGGTCTAATTGGTTTCTCCATGTCCACAGCAGGGACACACGTTCTCACACCAGGTCATTCAAGAACACTCCAAGGTCTGGCCTGAAGATTTCTAGTCTCATCTAAGTCTCATGTATCGCTCATCTAGCATCCGCCCAAATGCCCCGCCCTCTAGCCCAGTGGTTCTCAGCCTTCCTAATGCCGCGACCCTTTAACACAGTTCCTCATGTTGTGGTGACCCCCAATTTCATTGTTACAAATTGAACATAATTAAAGCATAGTGATTAATCACAAAACAATATGTAATTATATATGTGTTTTCCGATGGTCTTAGGTGACCCCTGTGAAAGGGTCGTTCGACCCCCAAAGGGCCGCGACCCACAGGCTGAGACCCGCTGCTCTCGCCCAAGAGGAAACCATTCGCACCAGGCCTGTGCTTAGTGCTCTCGCGGTCTAACAGCGCACTCCCTCCCTTGTCGGTCTATCAAATCACAGAACATTTTCAAAGGTCCAACCTGAAAGTCAACACAGCTGGGACATTTTCCCAAACACTCAGTTGGAATAAAGGGCCCCTGCTCTGTGCCCCCAAATCATCAGGCTTGTATCTCTATACTGAACAACCTCTTTTACCCCCGAGAACTGCTATCACATCTGTCTACCTTAGCAGGTCCTAATGCTTTGAGGACTGTGGCCTCTTCGTTCCTCATGGAGGTATTCCCACCATGCAGAGAAAACGCTTTGTGCACAGAAACTGGCTAATCATCTACTGGATATAAGGGGAAAAGAAGTCCATGAAAAAATAGAAACAAAGCATGATGATGAAAAAAGAAGGGTGCAAAAAGCAGGTGAACCCCCAGAGTCAAGAGCATGATGGATCTAGAGAACCAAGTATGTAAAACAGACCAGAGGGAAAAAACTGCACTTGCCCAACTCAACAGAAAAGCAGCCAGTCTTTCTTGGGAAACCATGACACTCTCCCTAAGCTATGATTCCTGGCTCCTTCATTTAAAAAATATTTTCTGGACGCAATCTAGTTCAAAGATAAGCAGGAGGGGAAATTCACTTCAGTTCTTCTTGATGTTAATTCCAGTAAATAGAATTCTGCTGCCCAAGTTTTGCAAAGGATCAAACATCACCTTCCCAGGGGGGTCTCCCCTGACAACCCTACTTAAAATCACATCTTCCCTTCCTCCACCAACACTCTATTAGTTCCTTCCCTGATGCATCTTCCTCCTTTTCATGTAGCCTTTAACATACTACATTTGCTTACTTATTACTTAGAGAGAAGCTAAATGGTTCAGAAACACTGGGCCTTCTGGTCAACACACAGGTCTCGAACTAAAGCCTGGAGCAGTGAACCAACTTGCCCAAGACTGTGCAGTTCAGAGCTAGCAAATAGAAACAGAGCCCAAGACTTTAATTCCAGTATCTTTAGCTCTGAACAGTGCAATATATTTTACATTATAGATGATATCGTCATCACCACCATCATCTGTCACTAACTCACTGTTTTGAAACACCAAAAACAGAATCCCACTGCATTGCTAAAGGTTGGGCATTTAATACTGCATCTGCTACATGCTTATCCATCTATTTGCTTTAACATTACTTATTTCTTCAACAGTTGTGTCATCAAGAAAAGCCCCAAGGAAATAAAAAGGGAAATTTCATTATGATGACTAATAACGGCACAATGCATTATATTCTCAAACTCAATATTCTAAAACATTATCCAGTGTTAATAGAAACGTATTTATTTATAAATACCTTCTGCGTGGAGATTATTCTGATACTTTGTTACATGTACAAGAATCTTGAACCTGGGGAGCTGCTCATCCAAGTCCATGCATTACACAACACATGGCCAATAAGGAAGGAGGGGTCTATAAGAATGAATGACTTAAGTATTTTATCTTTGGTACAAAAAGCAGGAAATATAAAAATGAAAATGTATCTTAAAAAATCAGAGAAAATACCCTCCCATTCCCAAACTCCATAAGATTTGTTTAGGGAGTAAACTGTTTTACTGTGGAAACCAAACTACTGCCACTGGAAGTCCACGCAACAAAATACAGATATTCAGGCTGGACCTAATTATAATTAGTATGTCACATCCCAACGTCACATGTACAACTATATAAAGGCATAAAAATGTAAATGTCTACCCCTGGCAGGCTAAGCACATTTGCATCTTTGTTTGGCTTAAAAAAAAAAAAAATTTCCAAGTGAAGCTGATACCACAGCCTCTTAGAATGAGGACAAGGCGATATATATCCAGATAAATGAGCAGCTGGCATCACTAAATCACCCGCTGCTCGAACAAAGGGAAATTCTGGTCGGGTTTCAACAAGATATCACTCTTTAGTTTTCTACAAATGTGCAACAACCAGAATACACAGTAAAGAACCCCTAAGGTCATTTCAAATAACATGGTTTTTAATGGATGGTGTATAAACATGATAGCACGCATTTCAATCTCGAGATTATCACTCAAAGTGTAAGTCAATATTTTTCTCATATGTAGTTATTCTTTAGATAAATTACTTTAACCGTTATAAAAAATAATTTATAGGCATTAAAGGAAAATATTTCAAGGGGGAGAAAAAGACATTTCATTATCATAACAATTTTCCACATTCTGTAATACACTGCCACCACTCTATTTCTCGAATTTTACCAAATCATACATTTAAAAAAGCACGACTCAAGTAACATTAAAACACTTGTTACTGCATTAAGAAATCCAGTCTCTTTCAGAAAAAAGAAATTGAAATGGAATTAACCATTTTTTAGTGTCTTCAACTTTATAAAATTCAGAAATCAATCTGTGACACCAAAAGGATCATATCCTAGGACTATGCATCTGGGTGTCATACATTTCATATGTTTGTTTACTGGTTGTAAAGTCCTGCTCCAGCTTGCTTATGGGTCCTCAGGCATGTGGCAGTTACAGGAGCTATTGTGTGAGCTATTGAAGACACATCTGATTGTACCCCAAATACAATTGAGACATTCTGCCAACGTGAAGTAACATCAAAGAAACTTCTTTGTTTTTATTTCTAAAGTCAAATATTTTCTTGTAATAAGAAGAGAAAGAATAAATAGACCCAATTGATTTCTTCATATTAATCATGAAACTATTTATTTGGAAAAGTACTGCAGGGATCAAGACTCTCAGTGAAAAAAAATGCACACAAAGAAATCCTTCTTTGCACTGCCTACAATAAAAAATACAAAGGCCCATAGTAGATAAACGATCAAGTTTTTCAAATACTTTAAAATCAAAATACAAATTTCTTTCTCTTCCTCTTGGATCACAAATTTCAAGATAGACCATTTCTCCATAGGCACAGTCTGATCAGCAGTTGGTAATGTTTCCCAAAAAAGGAGAGCAAATGAAAGATGACAGTAAATGTAAAATTAGAGGCGTTCTGTTGGATCATGAAAGAGTTCATTTTAGCTTATGAATGACTGACATCCCAACCCACTGTGGTGACAATCAGCTGTGGTCTACCTTGATCATCCTCTTCACACAGTAGTATTTTCATTTCAAAAGTTATGTATGCACAGCGAGCCGATGGAAAACTCAGCAATATGCATGGCTTTAAAGGGGACATGAAAGGCTTCAATTTCTCTTCAGTGGGTTTGTTGAAAATAAAGTGTGCCGAAGATTCACTGGGCTTCTGACTCCAGTTGTAGGGTTGGCCCTTGCTGAAACTGGTGATGTGTATCTTGCATTAACCACCACAGCACTTTGTAATAAACAAACTTAAAATTCAGTTCTAAAACAATCAGGCTTTTATTTCACCAGCTAACAAGGGTAAGATAACAAGGGTAAGATAGACCATTTCTCCACAGGAACCAAACACAGTCTGATCAGCAGTTGGATGCCCGGATGCCTGTGGCATGTTTTTTTCTTGGGAGATAACTGCGATAACATGGTACCCATAAATGGGACCAAAGGTTTGGGTGAACATAGCTAATATTTTACTGAGCATTCACATGTGCCAAGTACTGTGCCAGGCACTTCATGCACGATTCCTCACTTCTCTCAATGACATAAAGTGGACGGTATAATCTCTACGGTATAGATATAAAAACTAAGGTTTTTAAAATATAAGTAATTTATTCAGCTAGTAATTAGCAAAGCTGGTTGGGATTTATCTGCAAAGCCATTTGTGGGGACTAAAACATTATGCCCCCAAGGAATTAAAACATTAAATATTACGTTAGTGGGCATCAAGAGACCTGGGTTTGAATCCATGAAATTGACTTTTGAACCATTAATTACCTTCCCTAGAAAATGCATGAAAGGTATGGCTCACTGGTTGAATGTTGACCCATAAACCAGGAGGTCACAGTTTGATTCCTGGTGAGGGCACATGCCCAGGTTGCAGACTGGATCCCCTGTAGGGAATATGCAGGAGGCAGCCAACTGATGATTCTCTCTCATCATTGATGTTTCTATCTTTCTCTCTCTCTCTCCCTTCCTCACTCTGAAACCAATTTTAAAAAAAAAAGCTTACAAAAAAAAGAGTTCTAAGTTTGTTGGTTTCTTCCATCATTTATAAGAGATACTTAAGGTAGAAACACATACTTTAGTTGTTACCATAGCTGATTTCATTGAGATGTCTTTGATGGAGAAGGAAAATTATAATCTTAAAAGCCTATCGGACCATAATTAAAATGCTTTTACATGAAAAAGCAATTTCATTTTAAATTTGCACATCTCAGAAGCATGACTTTGCCTTTATCAATGAAAGCAGGTGATTACAAGGAAGTAGAAATGCAATGGGAATTTGCTTTTCACCATTTGCAGGTATTTTCGAAATATAATCAGATCAATCATATTAAATACTATCTGTTCAGGAGGAACAAGTTCACAGTCATGCATCTTTAACCTTCCTCTAAGTCACTCAAGGGCGCGAGTGTCCACATACTGTACTATCAGAAGACAAGTGAAACTCACCCCAACCATTACATGAGGGGACATCTGATCAGACTCGCTCTATGCTACCAGTGATAAAGAGAGAGCTTCAAATAGCACTGGATGGGAAAGAAGGCAATCTGACTTAGGTTCCCTTGGAACTGTAGCATATCCTTATGCAAACACATTTCATCTGGTTGTCTTTGAGTAGAAAGACTTATTTGATCCACTCTGGAGGTTGAGATACAGAGTAAGGGTAGGGAAACTCACCTTGGTCACTGATGCAGGACAGATATGAAAGGGCTCACTCATATTCACTGTTTCTAGCTTCATCCCAACTGTGAAGAAATGGCTTCGCAAATCTGCATGATCCTGCAGGGAAAAAGGGTACGAAAATTAAACGAGCTGGGATTGTAAATTAATTGGGTAACTGTCTGGATGCTATCCTTGAACATTTTATTGGGCAACTGAAATCAGATTGAAATAATTAAACCCCCCCCACCCCCCATTTCAAATGTCTAATTATTGCAAGATACTGCGGATTTAATTATTTTCTGCAAGCTCAATTTGCTTTTCCAAGAGAGAGGAAACAAGCCTTTGTGGCCATGCTTAAATTTACACGAAGCAAAAAATTCACATTGCACTGCTTTGATCTTCTTTGTCACCATAAATGGAGCACAGCAGAGTAGTAGAGGCGATCAGTCATCTAAGACACAGCTGAAACATCATCTTCAGAAAATGTGGCCCCTTGCCACCGGGGTTACTTCATGGGGCTTCAGTGAGTACCTTGTGGGTGATACAGCTTGTCTCTATGTCCGTGTCTAAGAGCACACACACAGCTTATCAGTTATTGGTGGCAAGCCTATGATCTTGGAGATGTGTGCACACAAGGGTCCAAAATAGCCCTGCAGACCATCAGAACCTGACTCCTGCTCAATAAAGTTGAGCAACACCTCCAGTTTAATAGATGTCTGGCAGTTTTATAACTTACTTACAGCAACCTAAGTGTGTGAGGTGGGACTTTCCTGTCTTCTCAAGAAAACAAATTTCAATATCCACTTCAGCTAGACAGCCATAGATGAAGCTGGCTGGACTCTGGGTACGAGGATTTATCTTGCTGAGATGGATGGAGGTCACCTCATAACTCAAAGTCTGTATAAAGAGTAGTGGCTAAATAAAAATATTTGCAGGCTACCTCTGAGGAAATTATACCTGCAAATAAATCCCTCTATTTCTAAATACATCAACAGGGTGCGAAGTACAAAAACACCTGGGGACTCACTACTTTCTTTTATCTGCAAATCTAAAGTGGCTCTTTAATTCAATTATGCATTCTACATCCAATTCTGATGACCTTACAGATTCCCACAGGGCCAGGCCTGCTCCCCTGGCAAAAGTTGGTCAATGTGGTAGTTGTACAACACAAGACTAGAAAAAAAGAATTGCTTATACAATTCTCTACCATTCCACTGCTTACCAAAGAAGTTGCAGAATGTAACCACCTATAGACCACAAGGCCTCTCTCATTTCTCATGTCACCACAGCAGCCTACAGAGGTCTCTGTACCAATAGATTCAAAGTAAGCATTGGGTGTGGCTGAAACAAACAGCTCGACCTCCAGAACGAGAAGGGATGTGGTCAGTGTGCAATATGACAAAAACTCACTGAAAGAACTGGCCCGTTCTAAACCTTTATCAATTCCTTAAGAATTTATAGTCATCACTTTATAAAAATTATATATATAAGGAAAAGCACACAGAATTATTTTTGGGTTCAGGAGATTATTTTATACTGAAAATAGAGCATTTATTTTTAAAGGTAGTTGGGGAAGCTGGGTCCAGAAAAGAAATTTAAAAAGAAACAGTATAGAGAATTTAATGCATATTAATACTCATCAACCATAATGCCAAGGCAAAGCCAGAAAGCACAGGTGTTGAGATAAAAGTAGTAAACTGAAAATGACTAACTGACATCTGAATTAGCCTGTTCCTATCAGACATCATGACTCCCAGTATCTCACTATCAACAGGGATTGAGGCACATTAGTGGATTTTATAGATAAATATTTTTTTCTTGTAACCTTTTGAAAAGAGAAATTATTCTAAAATTATAACATCATAAAAGTTTGTCTGAATATACTCAACAAATTTAAGCAGGCATCATTATACTTTTTGACAAATCAGAAATGCACTCATGCACTAATGACACATTTCTAATTCTAATAAAATGCCCAGATGAATGTAATATTTTCACAGAAGTTCTCCTGTTTCTCTCTCTGCTACAGCAGAAGTTCCCTCTCATTACTCACAGCTATAAGGCTAACCATTCTTGAGATGTGGTTCACCAACAATAGAAAACTTGTAACTTCTTCCTGGCTGTCTCCACCGCCAGAGTTGTCCTTGCAATTCCCATCTCTTGCCTGTTCTTCTGCTGGCTTCTCCTTTGCATTTCCCTTGTAAGGATGTCCTGACAGTATTCTGGGCTTCTGGTCTACCTGCCTGCAATCTTAATCTTCTATTGATTTCAGCTTGTGTGCCCCTTTTTTTGTCCCATATACTGTTCCCACCTTTGTTCTCTAAGTAGAGCAAGCTTTCTAAGAAGAGTTGACCCATGACCACCAGACACTCTCTATATTCCAGGCTCTCAGGTTGACCTTGACCACTGACTGGAAGCCAAATCTACACCTATCTTATATCTATGCTCCAAGCCTTACAGAAAAGACTCTATCACAGCTTCCACTGCTGTGTTGAAAACTCTGTGGCCCCCCGGAACCCTACACGAATAGTTGTCATTTAGCTGTTGCCTTATTTTATTCAAAGTTGTCTAGCGTGACCAGATATTGGTTGCCTTTCCTTAGAAATAACGCAAAAAGGCTTAAGATGGCAATGTGCTCCTTAGGTAAGCTTAACCTTTCAGGGTTGCAGACAATATTATAAATGTTTATTATTAATGATGATTATGATGTATTGTGCATCAAGCGGTATCTCTAAGTTATGAGGGGATCACTTTGTGCAGATATCACACACTTTCTTTCTTCTTTCCTGGAGTCTGTGCACTTATTTTGTCAACTACTGGTTGTCTCTCCCTCTCTGCTCATACACAGAAAATACCATTAATCATTAATGTCAAAATCATACATGTCCATATATGGGATAAAAAAAATATTAACAACATTAATATTTTTAAATAGTGAAGATATTGTTGACAATATTTTGCTCTGAAGACATTAAGAGATTTTTAAACAATTTAAAAATAATGCTTAATTAGCAAAGGTTTGAACTTTCCCTGTGTCAATCATGGCTCAGATTTTCAACATCCTCAATTATTTCTACTAGATTTCAACTGCAAGCACACAAACTTCTTCCTTGTGGAAATACATCCAAACTATGTGAAAACTCTTAAACCTACTTGTTCAATATACTGGAAAAAGGAGCCAGATATTTTGAGAGGTAGCTGCATCCAAACATAGGAATTTATACTCTGGTCTCAAATATTCATATCTATCTATAATAACTTGTTAAATTTGAACTCCAGATTTCAGAAATTACTTTGAAAACTATAAAATACATTTCTGTATTCCCAGCCTTAACTTTCTTAAGGCTATTTTTTAAATTAACATTTAAAAAGAAAAAGAAAAAAATCCTACAATTACCATGTAGAAATCCCACCAGTTTCAAAGGTAAGTCAACATAATGGAATTTTTTTTTTAATTTAGGAGCAAAGCCACATAATGATGATGAGTTTTACTATATCTGCTACTTTCATTCTTAGGTTTTTCATGAACAATGATGTCAGAAATATTTTATTACAGACACAAAATAATATTTTCAAAAAGAACTTGTAATTGAATCCTCTGGCCATTGGAGACTTTTAGAAAACATGACAGGTAGTACATGCAATACTGTCTAGTCAATGTTGAACTCTCTCATTTATATTGTAGAGTTCATCCAAGAAATATCCCAATAAATATTTACTGAGTTGAGCTGAAGAAACATAAAAAACTGGATCATTGACATTCACTCCAGTTCTATGTTCTATCATTCAGTCAGTAAGCATTCATTAGAAACCACTGAGGTACCACACAGCAGGCTGCTAGATCATGCACAGAACACACACACACAGAAAATACTACATTTATCAAAGAAAGAAGGAAAAGAAAAAGAACAGTTATGAAAGATCCAGGCTTAGAAGAAACTTCAGAATATTTTTACTTGTTGCAAATAAAAATTATTACCACTCTGATGATGGTAGTCCAAGGGTTTATAGGAGTAAATCTTAATTCTAACTACGAAAAGCATGTGTAGAATGATAAAAATTTGGGCACAGTAAGTTTGGTTGGAGAGGCTGGATCTTAAATACTGATTGAGGGATTTGAGCCTGATATTGATATAAAAGGCAAGCGAAGTCCTTTAGACACTCATGAAAAATACAGTTTTTTATGATAAGCAAAGAATTCAAAACCAGTGAATTTCAACATAGGCCAATACACAGACCTCTGAGCTCTGTGTGGGTATATATGTACATTCATATTAGTGTATGAGAGAAAAGGCACAGATATTCTCAATGAAACACAAATGTAATCACCTGTAGACCATTTACTTCGGGCTGTTAATGAAGTCAGAGTATATGCATTCATTTATAAAAACACAGCTAATCATTTTCTATGTTAAGCAGAGAGAGTTCCTGGCCCCTGAAGATGATTCACAGAACCAATTATCTACTGAGAGATAATGGAAAACTCACTGTGGTTTAAAAGATACATTCTGGCCTTTGCAAAAGCTCTAGAGAATCATTCACACCTCACAATGACTGGATCAAGAATGATGTTATTCCTGAAATCAGGAGGGATTACTAAATCCTTAGTACATTTACAAATATGCCTGTCATATTCAAGAAATACTGTTTATTTAATTATTTTGGAGTCCAGTTAAATTGCTTACAGAAAAACTCCTTTCGTTTAAGAAATGCTGTTCATTTAAGCAATGTCGTTCCCGTCTACATTCATCACTACACATTTTATTTTTGTCCTAAAGTAGTTTTATATTGATCAGAAGTAAAAATACCATTTATTTTATGGAAGGATGGTCTTATCACCCTACCTTAAAAATCACTTTTCAGGGAACCTTTTTTTCAGTGGAATGACAATTTAAAAGAGATTATGGGTACATCAACTTCTGTTTTCCACTAAGGTTTCATCAGCTTTATTATCTGCTGAACCCCAGTAACTCTCACACTCTCTTACCAAGATCCAGTGACAGCATTGAGAATAACTTGATTGGGTATATGATATCAAGCAGGAAGAAACGATAATAATTAACATATTATAAAAACTTGTACAGTCCATCTTTATAGTATTATTTACTTCTCACAACAGCAGTACCCATCTTACAGTGAAGAAATTCAGGCACAGAGAGGTTAAGTTACCTAAGCAAGGACACAGCTAACAAGAGGTGCCAGGACTCAAATCTGAGTGGTGTGACTCTAAGTCCATGGTTAGCTAGCAGGTTAGAGAACATACTAGGAGGCAACGACCCAAAAGGATCTTTTATTTTTTTTATTACTAACTAGGAAAACAAACAAATAAAATGCTTACAACCTACAGGATCCAAGTATTTTATTTCAAAGACATGTATCAGCAAGCTAAAAGTAATGGCTACTAATATGATCATTTACTAACACTTCCAATATTTGCTGTTAATTCATAACTTTTCAATAGCTATGGAAAAGATGTGTCAGAACTTTGACACTAAAAATTTCCCCCAAAATGTTTATATATGTCAGTCACAACTTTATCAGCAACGGATAAATATTGTTATTAACTGCTTTCATGTGTCCCTTAAGCAATGAAGACTGAAAACATGTGTGCAGCATTAAGCCTATGGTGCTTTTTCAATTATTCTTCACTGATATCTATCCTCTTATATTGTTATCAGTGTTAACCCAGATGGGTTAATCTGATCTAGTAAAATGTTCCTGGCTGTATAGTACACACAAATCTCAATTTGTCCATGGTATTGAAAATACTATAGGTTAAGCACTAATGTATGTGAATGAAGAGAAGAGTGGACCATGTGGTTCTTGACATGAAATTGAGTTAGAAAATGACTAAGGAGTGATAAATGCAAAGCATAATGCTAGGAAAGAACTTTGGACAAACTGCAGTGTATTTGGTTGCTGGGGCTCACATCTCATGTTATTTCACCTATGAAACAGAGGTCAAGAAGATGGAAACCACCTCAGAGCATTCCTGGGTACACACTAGTCACCTACTGCTCTAAACATTAGCCTCTGACAAAGTCTCTGCATTTGAAGGGATTACCATGCCTGGGAAAAGGCTCTTGCTGGTTCTGGAAGAATCCAACATAGCTGTTAAAGAAACACTACTGCACAGAACTGCCTTAATGTTAGTCATCGTGTGTAAGCACCCACCACATCTCTGGCAGAGTGACAAAGCTTCGGGGTGAACACTGAAGTTCTTATAAGAGACTAGAGGCCTGATGCACAAAAATTTGTGCAAGAATGGGCCTTCCTTCCCCTGGCTGCCGGCCCCACCTTTGCTCCACCTTCCCCCACCACCCAGAGGCCCTGAGTGGCTGGGGCAGTGTGGAACACCTGCATTGTCACCATGGCAACAATGCAAGCATCCCGCCCCGCCCGACCCACTCGGCACCTGCGCATGCAAATTTACTCGCCATCTTTGAGTTAATTTGCATACTCGCTCCTGATTGGCTTGTGAGCGTCATGAAGTTACGATCAATTTGCATATTTCTCTTTTATTAGTGTAGATAAGGACTATGAGCATTAATCTACAGGAGATGAAGAGTATTGCTAATTGAAAAGACAGGAAAAAATGAAAGAACATTCAGTCATTTTAGGTTCCACTACCTCCCACATGACTTGAATGTAACTCCCCTCTCCACATTCACTTTCAGGGCTTGCAGAACTGTAGGTTATGCTGTTATAATGTGATGTGGCCATCAGAGACTCCCACCCTGGCTTCATTAGATAAATACATCTCATACGATATAAAAATATGAAGAATGTGGCAGAGGGGAGAATGAGTGCAATCTAATGAACACCACACAATTAAAATGCATTTGGTGAGGATTTTAATGTTAGGAAGAGCAGTGAATCATTCACTGTGCAGAAACCAAACTTTTAACCTGAATCCCACAATCCACAGCTGCAGAAAATTGCCTTCAGTGGTGGCAATCCAAGCGCCAACCTTTATTTCTCTGGTTCTTTCTTCCTGCTTATGTTGTTACAAAATAAAATGAACAGCAAATACATATGTAATTCAGCCCCCCTCCACATATTTTAAGTACCAAACTTATTTACCATGTCATACTTACGAGAAAATACTGCAAAGTATATAATTTTGTCTGTTCCAACATGCCAGTTTTTGGTCCACAGGGAACTCAAACATTGCATATGCATCTTTTAGGCCTCAATTAATTTGCATAATTTCTAAGAATAGGCTTCAGTGAAGTTAAAGGTTTTAATTAGTATTACATTCAAATTGATATATAATGAACTACACTTTAATTCCTTTACTTATATCAACATATGTCATGCTAAAAATAAACCCAGTGCAATTCATCATATTGTTCCTTTTTATTTCACCAGTGATTTAGTGCTCATATGTTCATTAGAAAATTACTCTCATATTTATTTCATCTAATCCTGGACATTAGGATGCCAGCATTTATTAAGTCAATAGCATTATTACATTTCAATTCTACTGCACTGAATTAAATTTAGCCAATGAAATATTTATAATAAAAATGTTAATAAAAACCCTATAAGCTGAACACTCATACACTTCCCAATTTTTACTTCATCTGTAAATAGCAGTTTTATCTATGAGTCATACATTAAATCAAGTTAAAAAATAGTAATGAGGAAATGTAGTACTAAATATTTCGACCTGAACCACAAGATTTATAATAGGCGATTATAGCAGGCCTACTTCACAGGAAGTCCAAAAACTGGTACACTAAGTTCTTTAAAAAAAAAAAAAAATAGGGGCAATGAGAATGCTTTTCATTGATTACCATTTAGCGCCATAGAAGCATTTGTAAGTGGCAAGAAATTCCACCTTATTTACGGCACCACTATGAAAAAAGCAAGGCTGATTTTGTGTGTAGGTACACAGTGATTACACTGTCTTTTTTCACGCTTAGTTAACTTTCCCAATAAGTGAGGGCACCCTCTTATGTTTCCACAGCAATGCTCTCAGCAGTCTGAGTGCTGCTGGCTGAAGAGAGTGTGGTGGACACCGTGTGGGTCAATTCCCCTCCCAGCCCCACATCCACTGACAGGCTGTGGTTGACAAAATTATTGCTAGAGGCCCCTTCTGCTGATAGCCCTAAATGCAGCTAAACTGTTGTCATAGAAATATGACCAACAGCCCTGTATGGTCTCCTCAGGTGGATACCACCCTTCAGAGAAAAGGAAGAGCTGGTGATGAGCACACTTCCCCACAAAGCAGACTGACTGTGTTTCCACCTTCCCAGGAACAGACAGCAGCTGCTGGAACCTAGGGCGCTGACACCCCTCTCTACTGTGTTCTGTCACAGGTGGGGAACACTCCAAGCTGGAAAGTGCCCAGTTGCCAGTCAGGCTGGCACAGATCAAAGAATTGGTAAGGTAAGCTCTCAGGTGTCTCCCTCAAAATTTGGCTGCCCTCACTTCCCCTGGTCTATCTCTTTCTAGGTGAGTTCTTCAAGTACACAGTAAGACTAACAATGCCCACTGTGCCAAATTATTGCAAGGATAGTGAGGCTACGTATGGAGAGTGCTTAGTACAACTTATCCTGCTGGCGCTCAAGAACTGGAAGCTATTGTCAGTACAACTAAAACTCGGTCCACTGGAGAATGATGTGCAAGTTCACATGAAGTACCCATAGCTTCATTTGCATTTTTCTACTCTGTGCCTCTGTCCACTATCCTGGAGGGCCTGCAAGGATTAATCTAGATCCCATTACATGAGACCAAGGACTTATACAATCAACCAGCCTTGCTCCTATCCCTCACTGATGAACCTACACTCTCAGGATCAACAGAAACTCAGAAACAATTGAGGGCGGGTGGACTAATTTGAACAAAATCACAGGTGAAGTGACTAAATTTCCCAAATTCATTTGCAAACTGGACACATGTGTGCCATGTATGCATGTGTTTGCTTTTAGGGAAATCAAGATGCTGGGCTGAGTAGGGGAGGGGGGTAATTTATCCTTTTGGGATCTGGACATCTCACCAGCAACTACAAGATTGGTATCTTTTAAAATATTAACTAGCTTTAAGTCAGGTTTCTACTATTCTAAACTTATACATTCCTCTTATAATGTAAAACTCAGAACATTATCTAGTCATGTAAGAGTTTTTATGGTTTGTTGATGTTGGTCCTTTTGGTTATAAATGGGGCTGGAGACAAATAGAGGCAAATTTTAATCACACCCTTGACTTTTATGCCCAGCAACACAAGGAGAATCAGAGTAGGATGGTCGTCGGAAGACATGAAGAAGGACTCCCGCACTTTCATTTCCATCCACAACACACACATCCCCTCAGGGTGCCTTTCTCAGGGCAGGAGGGAGCGCAGTGAAGGTCGGGGTTCAGTCACACAGCCTTGGTGTGCCGGCCCCTATCACAGGTGGTCCTCATTTTCCATTCGATCTTAAACCTCTGAAGACCTAAAGAACTCAAAGTTCTCTTTCCATCAGTTTCCCTACGTGAGATGCTGCAATTTGCAACTGCCAGTTCCTGAAAGGCACCGTGGAGATTAGAGTATGACCTAACTCACAAGGGACCCGTGCATGTTCCTAGAGGGAAAAAAAAAAAAACTGCCTCCATACAATTTATGTTTACGATCACATGCTCCCTAGAAGAATGAACTATAATCCATTTTAATTATTCTCATTAATAGACAGTAGTATGGACAATCTGAAAATATTTAAAACATGACGCCACAATCACTTTGAAATGTTTCTGTTTTATAAATAAGAGATGTATGGCCCCTCCCTACATCCCACCACCAATTACATTAAGTTCACGCTAGTATTATCTTGCCTTCCCTGAAACTGCAGGAACTGGCGAGAGCCAGAATAATCAGTGGCAAACAGAACCACTCGGGAATGATAACTCGCAGAGTAGATAACCAAAAGTTGACTACATCCTTACATGCTCAGTGTTTAGAATTACAAGCAAGTCACTATCTGGCAGGCTGCAGCCGGCCGTGCTCGGGCTCCTGCGATCAAGCAACTGTTAGAGCGAACTCTGTGTATCTGGGGTTTGTGATTTTTACAGTTACATTTATTGTTTGACCGAAGCTGCCCTCTTTATATGTCTCTTATAAGATTTTCTCCGATACTTATAAAAACGAGACGGCCCCTGCGGTGCTTTTCCAGCTACGTAATTCATGAGCTTCGATTCAAGAACCCAGAATAGAGCGGCATAACCACACACAAGCTCTCCCTCGGCTTTCTTTCAGCCGCGCAGGACGGACATTGCATAAACTCAACTTCCCTGTGATTTACCACCCCAGAGAGGCTGTTTCACAAACCTCTCCAAGTCTTTAAAGCAGTGGTTCTCAACCTTCCTAATGCCGCGACCCTTTAATACAGTTCCTCATGTTGTGGTGACCCCCAATTTCATTGTTACAAATTGAATATAATTAAAGCATAGTGATTAATCACAAAAACAATATGTAATTATATATGTGTTTTCCGATGGTCTTAGGCGACCCCTGTGAAAGGGCCGTTCGACCCCCAAAGGGCTCGCGACCCACAGGTTGAGAACCGCTGCTTTAAAGCAAGAACTGCAAAGGAGGGAATGCGGCACAAGCCTGGCACAGCCTGTGCTGAGGGGAGGGGCCCCGAATAAGACAGCCTAGTACTGGCCACTGGGTCGAAAACTCAGGCGTTAGGTCAACAACACCAATAGGTTCACAGGGGGCAAGCCAGCATTTTGGTAACAAAATGACCCACACCCTAAGACAGCCTTTCTTTAAAGGAACCATTTCAGTCTAACTCCATGGGAAGAAAATAGCAACCACGTGCCACACAAGAATGTTTTGCTTTATTATTTGGTATTAGGCACTCTGCCAAGTGGGACAGGGAATGTCAGGCCAACAAATTAAGTTACGTTCCTACAAATCTGAGAGAATCGAAGTATCCCACCTGAAGGCCAAACTTAGCTACGGGTTTTTTATTGTTGCTGTATTTAGCTGCTGAACGAGAGAAAAAGAAATCAGTCACCATGGAAACCGCTACATCACAATCTATCCTGACAGAACAGCTCGTATCCTTTCTTACCCCTTTGGCTGCACCAGCTGGAATAAGACAGGAAAGCTTTTCTCTCCTTGCCACACTTGATATTCTCTCTCTGGCCTTTCACAGAGGTCTCAGATGTTAAACTACAGAAAAGAGTGCCTCCTAAGAGTTAACTCTACAATCACACTGACAGGTACATAATTCAAAGCGGGAAAGAACCAAGGAAATAACAAGAGGCGGAATCTTCAGTATTACCAACACTGCCTGACACTTGACAGAGAAGAAATACGTGCATGGAATGCCCTTCTTCCAATAAGCTTGTTTGCTTCTGTTAATAATAATAATAATAATAATAATAATAATAAACAACTTCTTTTTTTTTTTTTAAGTCAATTAGCCTTTTCTTAAGCTGCCCCTTCTGTTTATTACAGCATTCAGCTATGGGGATAAAGTATGATAGGCATAGCTTGAGATCATACCAAACTTACTGTTTCACTTACTATTTTGCCATTACTGAAAACCCTTTATTTACAGATTTCAAGGACACCTTTTAACTAGTATTTGGTGTGTATACATAATTCTGGATCTGCTTAACAACTACATATGCCAGAGACAACAGAAACTGAGCTTGGATTAAACACAAAGAGCTGGGTGTTTCACCCAAGTTCAAGATCCAGAACACGTGTAATCTCCTATGAATCCTGACGAAGTATAAAAACTCAGTTACCATTACTTAGCTCCCTTTTAACATCCATCGTGGCCACAGATAGTGATTTGGAATTGATCAGAGAGACAATAACAGAATGGATGAAAGCAAGCATCCTGGATGTACACATCCCGCCAAAAAACACACCTCTCCTTAGCTTCCAATAAGACGGAAATAACCCGGGAAGGCAATGCAATAGAGTGGAAAATCAGACTGACCAGAAAGAGAACCAGTCACTTAGTGCCAGCTCGATGGCTGAACTAAAGCATTCTCATTCCTCAAGCTCAATGTACCTACATTATATAAAGGAAATAATATATAACATTGACACCGCAAGTTCATGAGCAACGGGATTTCAGAGAACCTGGGATTTATTAATGCTGAGAGGTTCTTTGGTGTGTTTTTTATTTGTTTGTTTAAATATATTTGTATAGATTTCAGTGAGTAAAAGAGAGGGAGAGAGAGCTAGAAACATCAATGATGAGAGAATCATTGATCAGCTGCCTCCTGCATGCCCCACACTGGGGATGGAGCCTGCAACCTGGGCATGTGCCCTGATCAGGAAAGAAACCTTGACCTCCTGGTTCATATGTCAACATTCAACTGCTGAGCCACGCTGGCTGGGCTGAAATGTTTGTTTGTGTGGTTTTTTTTTAATTTCAATTCATCCCTAATATTATTTTCAATGATCTCAACTAACTGATCTGGGTGATTTTTCACTGATCATGAAAACACCATCTTAGTAGTGAATTCACGGCATGGTAACAATCGAGCCCTCTCTTTGTTGTCTATACGTAGTCATCCAACTATGCACAATGGAGGTTATACCGATGACCTCTCTAGAATTGTTATTCTTCTGAGTTGATCGCTATAGTTATTTCTTCACTAATCCATTCAAGAATGTTTACTGAGTGCTTACTGTGCGCCAGACACTGTGAATGAAGCAGTCATAGAAATAAACTATCTGTTCTTTTAGGGCTTATACCCCAGCTAGGGAAAGAGATCAGATGCAAAAAAAAAAAAAAAAAAAAAAAAAAAAAACCAAAAAACAAAACAAAAAAACTAATTAATACAAAACACACCTGGGGATAAATGTGATTAAGAAAAATACAGTAGGGGTGACAATAGGGAGATGGTGGGAGAGCCTTATTTTTTATTTTAAGAAGAGACCTGAAGAAAGGGAGGGAAGAAGCCATGGAGGAATCGGGGAATCACTGTCCAGGCCGACAGCATTACTGCAAGGCCTGAGAGGAGCACCTGAGTGCTGGTGGGATAACAGGAAGCCAGGATGAAGCAGAGCATGCAGGCCGGCTCAGAGGGCAGGCAGCGAGCTGGGCCTTGCTGGACCCGGGATGGCAAAGCCTGAGTGGTTGAGATGCCACCGGAGAGTTATATGGAAAAGAAAAACATGATCTGAATTTTGTTTCAAAAGAATCACTCTGGCTGCTTTCTGAAGAACACACTGTAGGGAAGCAATAATTAGAAGCCGGGGGGAAAATTCTAAAACAAATGCAACTGTACAGGACAGGGTGAGGGCAGCCTGGACGAGGGTCATCGTGATGGAGGAAGAAGAGAGTGATGTCTGGGATAGATGCTGAAGGTAGAGCCCATAGGCTTTGTTGATGGACTGAATGAGGTGTGCACAAAGGGTTAACAAAGCAGGTCTGCAGCCGCAGTCCTCAGAAAGAGCCCACTGCAGGGTTGGCCCTGGGCTGACATCTGGGAATATGGCTGACAAACAGTACCCTACCGTGCTATGAATTTTTCCTAAATATGAGTGCCTCACAGTGCCGAGACTGTGTGCACAAACAATATGGTTTATACTAGTTTTCCCTCTGGGAGTCTGGAATGTGGGTATGCGCTAGGCAGAGGGTGCCTACATGGCCAGCCCCCAGTAGAAACCCTGGGTGCTGAGTCTCTAGTGAGTTTCCCTGGCAGACAACAGTTAGCATGTGTTGTCATAGGAAATGAAGGGAAGAATTAAGAGTCTATAGTGGGACACCCCAGGAGAGGAGTCTGGGAAGCTTGTGCATGGATTTCCAGAGACCTCCATGTGGCTTTCCCCTCTGCGGATTTTGCTTTGTCCTTTTGCTGTGATAAACTGTCACTGTGAGTTTAACAACATCTGAACCCTGTGAATCCTGCTGAATTACCCAACCTGGGGCAACTCTGGGGACCCCTGAGCTGGAGTCTTGTGCCAGAGAAAGAAAGAGGCTTCAAGGAGAAGGCCCAGGTTTCTGGCCTCCAGTCTCCATTTTTATACTTCCCTTCACCCTATTGCCAATCTCTAAATGGCTTATTTGGAATTCCAAACACACTGAGATTTTAAACTTTTTTAAAATGACAAATGAAAGTTCAAACAATAGGAGGGACAGAAGATGAATAGGTGAAGCAGAGCGGATTTATAGGGAGTACAGCTACTCTATATGATTCTGTGATGGTGGATACATGTCATTCATTATACAGTTGTCCAAACCCATAGGACGAACATCACCAAGAGTGAGTTCATGTAAACTGTGGACTCCGGGTGAAAATGTGTCAATGAGGGCCTCAATTCTAACAAAGGTTCAGCTCTAGTGGGGGATATTGATGGTGGGACAGGCTGTGCATGTGTGGGGGCAGGGGGTGTGCGGGAAATCTCCACCTTCCCCTCAGTTTTGCTGTGAACCTAACATTGCTCTAAAAAATAAAGTCTATTTTTTTAAAAGTCGCAACAACTTCACCTCTTTAATGGATAATGGATTTTAGTGCTTTTCAATTAATGTTCATTCCTTGAAATTCAAGGTGTGGTCATGAATGAAGTAAGCTGGAGAGCATGTTTTCTCCAGGCCACATATCTGTGATCCTCTAAGGGAGAAATGCTTTATTGGAATTAACTGGCAAACTGGGAACTGCTGTTTCATATTTGTAGATCTTTTAGATGTATATATGAGTTGTCAGTGAAACTTCCAAATGTGACATTTGCAAACAAGTGAGATCATAAATGTGGATTACAACTTACAAGAACTGCAGAGAATGAAAAGTAACAGTAATTACAGCAGGCTTAGAAATGTCTGTCTCGTGAAATACCACATTACTTATAGTTAGACTCTTAATGTTGAGTCTCCCTTGGCCCTATTTTTAAAACTTAAACTAAATTCTCCAAAACCCATGCATTGCATCTTAGTGAATACTTAGTGAATTAGAAATCTGGAACAGTACAAGAGTCACTGGCCAAAAAAATGAATTAGCCTTATAACCACTTCTTTTTTTGGTGATAGAAACAAACTTGGAGAGAAACCCATCCTAGCAGTTCTTTATGAAGACAAACATAAAAAGCTTTTATTGGCACTGGGGTATTTCACTTTGACAGTGGGACATGTGTGTCATAAGTCAATCAAATGATGTCTTGCAAAGGTCACATAATAAGTAAAAAAGCCAGGGAGAGACCATGCTGACAAGTGATGTAGTCACTCCTACATACTTTTTTTTCTAGAGTTAATTAGTATTAGTATATGAATTGTTTTAGCAGTTTATTAGGTATCTTAATAATGAAGCAGGCTTTCAAGGGAAAAACTGATTTCATTATTTTTCAATAAAATGTATTTTTTTATCTGCTTCATTCTTTTTGGTCCCCATTTCATTAATTACATATCTTTCAACTAAATGTACAATGTGGAGATTATCTGCATTTTCCTAATAAGAGAAGTCGGAATCTCCCATAAAATATGGTATTCAAAGTCATGAGTTAAAAACAGCAGAAATACTAATAATTATGGGTTTGCTTTGGCACCATTATTTGTGTTCATGACATGTTGCATTTACAGACATAGATACACAGATCCCAATGCAGACGTGAGCACATTCCACAAGATCACAAACACTGCAATATAATGAGATTCATTCCATCAAAACACCATCTTATCTAAAGTGTCAAAATAATGAAAAAGAATTGCTTTGAAGTACAGCTCATCTCTATCCATAAATGTGCTTACATTAGCTTTTACTTGTGTTTCGGGGCTGCTGAACACTGGCAATTTCCTATAACAACATGCATCTAGGACAGCAATTTTCAACCTTTTACATCTCATGACACACATCAAGTAATTACTAAATGCTGCCATATGCCAAAAAATATATTTTTGGCTTATTGGACAAAAAAAAAAAAATAGGTATGATTTTGATTCATCCACACCAAACAGCTATTGTGTTGGCTGCTATCATTTTTTTATTTGACAATCTGAGGAAAAAGAAGTCAGAACTCCTGACTAAATAGTCAGGTATTGCGTGTTTTAAAAATTCTTTCGAGCCTGACCAGTGTGGATCCATGGTTAAGTGTCCACCCATGAACTAGGAGGTCAAGGTTTGATTCCTGGTCAGGACACATGCCCAAGTTTCTGGGCTCTGTTCCTAGTAGGGGGCATGCAGGAAGCAGCAGATCAGTGATTCTCTCTCATCATTGATGTTTTTATCTTTTTCTCCCTTTTCCTTCCACTTTAAAAATCAATAAACTATTAAAAAATAAATGTGTAAATATTTGGTCCATACAAAACAAGGTTAAGAAAATAAAAGTACCCATTTCTTTTGAATCAAATGAAAAGTAAGAGAAAACATTTATAAAAGTACTGAACAAGCTATAAAAACACAATTTTCAATGTAACCAATTGTTATTTATTAGGTGACTATTCCATATGTCCTCCTTGTGGTAGGTTCTGTGAAAAATAAAAAATACATTGAGTATCTACTCTTACAGCAACTATCAATTATGAACAAAAATATTGAATATGATGAGAATTCTCAGATACGCCATCAAAATAATAGTCTACATTCTAATAAAAAGACATCAAAGTAAGAAAAGAGAGTAATTGTATTTTTGAATATGTAAACAAATTATTAAACTGTGGAACCCAGTCAACAGTCCTTTACAGAGAGTAGCTGTTCAATAACTGTTTAATGAATAAGTACATTTTAATTAAAAATATTAGGATTATTAATTTTTATACCTTTTGAGTCTTAGTATTCATAATTCTAAATAAGCCTGTACAGCCAATTAATCTACATTAGCTCAACATTTTTAATTCAAGGAATTAAATACCTATGTCCATTCAAAACTTAGTTCATTTACTTGGCAAATATTCTGAATACTACTACAGCCAAGCAGTTATGTTTGACAGGATGATTCAACAATAAACAAAAAAGAATGGTCTTTGCCTTCTTGGAGCTTTAAAGTTGGGCAGAGGAGATGGATATCACACAAAGGATTAAGCACAACTGTGACCTGGTGATGAGGCAGAGCAGAGGGCACCCAATGGAGCCAATCTCACCTGGGATAGGGACTGAGGCTTGGGGTCCAGGGAAGAACTCTTAGAGAATTTATATTCGTGGTTGCAGGATGAGTAGGAATTTAATAGGAAGAACATAACAGGTACAAAAGGCATCTGAAGAACAGAGAAAAGGTCAGTGTGTGGGCAGCTCAGCCCACCAAGGAGGGCACAGAACAACCTAACAACAGAAGACTGCGGAGGGCAGCAGGGCGAGGCCACACCAGTCTCAGTGCTCCTTGGGAGGATGTGGGAGCTTTACCCTCAGTTTAAACTACAAGATATTTTATTTTTTAATGTATTTTATTGATTTTTTTACAGAGAGGAAGGGAGAGAGATAAAGTGTTAGAAACATGGATGAGAGAGAAACATCGATCAGCTGCCTCCTGCACACCTCCTACTGTGGATGTGCCTGCAACCAAGGTACATGCCCCTGACCAGAATCGAACCCGGGACCTTTCAGTCTGAAGGCTGATGCTCTATCCACTGAGACAAACCAGTCAGGGCGAACTACAAGATATTTTAAATGGGAGTGCCAGATTAAGATGGCCAACTGCAATTCCACACTAATTTTACCTTTTCCTAAACTCTAATCGAAAACTACAGTAAAGAGATTTTTAAAAAAGACACAAACCCACCCAACAGCGACAAAGGTATAGAAGCTAAAATGCAAATGAACAAGAAGTAACTAACTTAAGGTGTTCAACAGAGCCAAATCCCGAGCCATCAGCAGGAAAGCTGAGAACCAGCCCAGCGAAGACTGCAGAATCCTCAGAAGCTGTAAGACCAAATACGTCTATAAGTGGGAATGGCTGGGAGTAAATAAAATAATAAGTCTGGGGAGCTCTTTGGCAAGCAATTGAGCTCCTGGGTACCCTCCCCTACCCCTCTCTGTAAGGCTACTGACCACGCCCCCTCCTCTGAAGAGATGAAACAGACGGTCGCTGGCCTGTGGGCTGGGCACTATGCACTCAGTGTAGAAACTCCGGGCCCTCTTCTCACCACTCAGGACACTGGCAGCTGGACCCTGAACCCCAGGCAGGAAGTTGAAAACTCCCCCTGGAAAACCAGCTAAAGAAGAAAAACCACCATACAAAGAAGCAGCCCTCCAAAGTGACCTTCAGTGACCAGCCCTGCCCATAGCTCTCTAATCCCTGCTCTTACCCAAGAGCAGACAGTCAAGGGTTTCCAGGTGACTGAGGAAAGCCTCTATCAAGAACAACAGAAATCCAAAGCACAGTGGAGGAAACACATCAGTCGGGGAGGAAAAAAAACTAATCCAATCATTCTGACAACACCCTCATGCTTCCATGTCATGGGAATAGGGGGCTATAGCAGAGCATTCAGAGAAAAAAAAACCCAAACATGTGCTCCTGAAACATACCAGCACAAATAAGTTGAGAAAACTTCTGACAGTGGAGCAAACAGACAAAGAAATAAAAAATAGATCTGAGGAAAAAAAGATTAAAGCCAGTTTATAAGTATCATATCCACAGAGTCACAGATCAAGAAGGGAAAAGAGAGAAAAGAGGTGGAAGACATTGTATTAAAAGAAATATCCCAAAATTAAAGGCATGAGTTGCAAATGGCAGAACTAACCAGTGTTACAGAGGAAAATAGATGCCCACCAAAGCATGCCACTGTGAAATCTCAGAACAGTGGAGAAAAAGGAATATAAGTTCCCAGAGCAGGAGAGAAAAAAAAATGGAAGGAATGCCTCCCAACTCCAGCTGAGAATTCTGTTCCCAAACAGACCATCAGTGAAGCAGGAGGGGAGAACAAAGACATTTTCACTCACTTGAAGTGAGAAGAAATGCTGTGGGCCGATGTCACTAATGGCTTGTCACGTTTTATCGACTGTGTAATCTGAGGACCGCATGCCAGACCCCGTCTGTTAACAGTTGGCTCATTCTGACCACATACTAAACAGGTTCCTGGTCCCTGCTCTAGGCCCAGCTTCCTGAAGCAGATGAGAATGATCCATCTCCTGCATAGAAATGCTGGGCTTGGGCATGTTCCTGAGCTGGGGTAAGACAGAAGCAGAAAATATAAACCCACTGACTCCTATCCACATTCCCGTCCACTGCCTGGAGCTCACGCTCTAACTCTGGCAGATGCCCCGGCTAGGATACCTGCTTTTCTTAAGATCAGCTCATGACTTTACCTACTCAGTTTTCTTGTGAATGGAGGAAAGGGAAAGGCAGCTGATGACCCACACGCAGTCCAGCCATCTTCCCTGAAACAATTAGGATTGTGCTTGCTTCCTGTGTTGTCACAAGTAAATAATATCACACTTAGGAGAACATACACAGGTGGTAACACTACAAGAGAAGCAAGGAAATGATTAACACAAAGGCAGGGTGCCTGCGACCTGGCAGAGTCAGCAGAGAGGGTGAGGGGTGAGGGAGGGGCAATGAGGCTTCTATGCTGGGCCACCTCTGGTGCCTACACTGGAGGGCAGGCATTTGTATTTTCATTCTATTGCTCTTTAAACTCCTCACATGTGTACAGTATGTTACCAAATAAAATTTATTTTTCCAGGATAAAGGACAGGATCAGATCTGTACATTTAAAATAGCCCTAAGGACTCACACAGACTGAAAGTGAAAGGATGGAAAAATATCTTTCAGGCAAATGGAAAGGAAAAGAAAGCTGGGGTAGCAATACTTATATCGGACAAAATAGACCTCAAAGTGAAGGCCATAAAAAGAGATAAGAAAGGCCACTTCATAATACTAAAGGGATCAATACAACAAGAAGATATAACTCTGGTAAACATATATGCACCCAATGCAGGAGCACCCAAATTCATAAAAAAACTCCTGGAAGATATCAAAGGAGAGATCGACAACAATACAATCATAGTCGGGGACTTTAATACACCACTGACAACACTGGATAAATCCTCTAGACAAACAATCAGCAAAGAAACAGCAATCCTAAATGACTCACTAGATCGGATGGACTTAACAGACATCTTCAGAACACTTCACCCCAAAGCCAGGGAATATACATTCTACTCAAATGCTCATAAGACATATTAAAAAATAGACCATATATTGGGTCACAAGCAAAGTATCCCCAAATTCAAGAAGATTGAAATCATAAAAAGCGTCTTCACAGACCACGCTGGCATAATATTAGAAATAAACTACAATAAAAACAACCCAAAATACTCAAACACCTGGAAGCTGAATAGCATGCTATTAAATATTGATTGGGTTACCAATGAAATCAAAGAAGAAATTCAAAACATCCTGGAAACTAATGACAATGAAAACACAACAATCCAAAACCTATGGGACACAATGAAAGCAGTCCTGAGAGGGAAGTTTATAGCTCTACAGGCCTATCTCAAAAAACAAGAAAAAATGGTAGTAAATCAGCTAACTCTACAACTCAAAGAATTAGAAAGAGAGCAACAAGAAAACCCCAGAGTGAGCAGAAGGAAGGAGATAATAAAGATTAGAGAAGAAATAAATGACATAGAGACCAAAAAAAACAATACAGAAAATCAATGAAACCAAGAGCTGGTTCTTTGAAAGGATAAACAAGATTGACAAACCTCTAGCCAGACTCACAAAGAAGCAAAGAGAGAGGACCCAAATAAACAAAATCAGAAACGATAGAGGCGAAATAACAACAGACCCCACAGAAATACAAATGATTGTTAAAAAATACTATGGACAGCTCTACTCCAACAAACTAGACAACCTGGAGGAAATGGACAAATTCCTAGAAAAATACAACATTCCAAAACTCAATCAGGAAGAATCTAAAAATCTCAACAGGCCAATAACTATGGAAGAAATTGAAGCAGTCATCAAAAAGCTTCCAGCAAACAAAAGCCCAGGACCAGACGGCTTCACAGGGGAGTTTTACCAAACATTCAAGGAAGAACTAAAACCTATCCTCCTCAGACTACTACAAAAAATTCAAGAGGAAGGAACACTTCCAAGCTCATTCTATGAAGCCAGCATCACCCTAATACCAAAACCAGGTAAAGACAACACAATGAAAGAGAATTACAGGCCAATATCCCTCATGAACATAGATGACAAAATCCTCAACAAAATCTTAGCAAATCGGATCCAGCAGTACATCAGAAAGATCATACACCATGACCAAGTAGGATTTATCCCAGGGATGCAAGGATGGTACAATATCCGCAAATCAATAAACGTGATACATCACATAAACAAATTGAAAGAAAAAAACCACATGGTCATATCAATTGATGCAGAAAAAGCATTTGACAAAATTCAACACCCATTTTTGATAAAAACTCTCAGCAAGGTGGGAGTAGAAGGATCATACCTCAACATAATAAAAGCCATATATGACAGGCCCACAGCCAACATCATACTCAATGGACAAAAACTAACACCGTTTCCCCTAAGAACAGGAACAAGACAGGGATGCCCCCTCTCACCACTCCTGTTCAACATAGTACTGGAAGTGTTAGCCATTGCAATTCGGCAAGAAGAAGAAATAAAAGGCATTCAAATTGGAAAAGAGGAAGTAAAACTGTCCTTATTTGCAGACGACATGATATTATACATACAGAACCCTAGAGACTCCATCAAAAAGCTACTAGACTTAATACATGAATTTGGCAATGTAGCAGGATACAAAATTAACCCCAAGAAATCTGAGGCATTTCTATACACCAATAGTGAACTTTCAGAAAGAGAGATTATAAAAACAATCCCGTTTACCATCGCACCAAAAAAATTAAGCTACCTAAGAATAAACTTAACTAAAGAGGTAAAAGACCTCTACTCAGAAAACTACAGGACGTTGAAAAAAGATATAGAGGAAGACATAAACAGATGGAAGAACATACCGTGTTCATGGATTGGTAGAATCAACATCATTAAAATGTCCATACTACCCAAAGCAATCTATAAATTCAACGCACTTCCCATTAAAATACCAATGGCATACTTCAGAGATCTAGAATGAACTCTCCAAAAATTCATCTGGAATAAAAAAAGACCTCGAATAGCTACAGCAATCCTGTAAAAGACCAAAGTAGGTGGGATCTCAATACCAGATATTAAGTTGTATTACAAAGCCACTGTTCTCAAAACTGCCTGGTACTGGCACAAGAATAGGCATATAGATCAATGGAATAGAATAGAGAGCCCAGAAATCGGCCCGAACCAATATGCTTACTTAATATTTGACAAAGGAGGCAAGAACATACAATGGAGCCAAGATAGTCTCTTCAATAAATGGTGTTGGGAAAATTGGACAGATATATGCAAGAAAATGAAACTAGACCACCAACTTACACCATACACAAAAGTAAACTCAAAATGGATAAAGGACTTAAATGTACGACAGGAAACCATAAAAATTCTAGAAGAATCCAAAGGCAACAAAATCTCAGACATATGCCGAAGCAATTTCTTCACTGATACAGCTCCTAGGGCACTTGAAACTAAAGAGAAAATGAACAAATGGGACTACATCAAAATAAAAAGCTTCTGCACAGCAAAAGAAACCATCAACAAAACAACGAGAAAACCCACTGTGTGGGAAAACATATTTGCCAATGTCATATCTGATAAGGGCCTAATCTCCAAAATTTATAGGGAACTCATACAACTCAACAAAAGGAATATAAACAATCCAATCAAAAAATGGGCAAAGGACCTAAATAGACACCTTTCAAAAGAGGACATTCAGAAAGCCAAGAGACATATGAAAACATGCTCAAAGTCACTAATCATCCGAGAGATGCAAATCAAAACAACAATGAGGTACCATCTCACACCTGTCAGACTGGCTTTCATCAACAAATCAACAAACGACAAGTGCTGGAGAGGATGTGGAGAAAAAGGAACACTTGTGCACTGCTGGTGGGAATGCAGACTGGTGTAGCCACTATGGAAGACAGTATGGAGTTTCCTTAAAAAACTGAAAATAGAACTCCCATTTGACCCTGTGATCCCACTCCTAGGAATATATCCCAAGAAACCAGAAACACCAATCAGAAAGGATATATGCACCCCTATGTTCATAGCAGCACAATTCACCATAGCTAAGATCTGGAAACAGCCTAAGTGCCCATCAGTAGATGAATGGATTAGAAAACTGTGGTACATCTACACGATGGAATACTATGCTGCTCTAAAAAGGAAGGAACTCTTACCATTTGCAACGTCATGGATGGAACTGGAGAGCATCATGCTAAGTGAAATAAGCCAGTCAATGAAGGAGAAATACCACATGATCTCACTCATTCATGGATAATAGAGACCATTATAAACTTTTGAACAATAATAGATACAGAGGCAGAGCTGCCTCAAACAGATTGTCAAACTGCAGCGGGAAGGCCGGGGAGGGTTGGGGGGCAGAAGGTAGGGGGGTAAGAGATCAACTAAAGGACTTGTATGCATGCATATAAGCATAACCAGTGGACATAAGACATTGGGGGATAGGGGAGGCTAGGGGACTGTCTAGGGCGGGGGGATAAAATGGACACATATGTAATACCCTTTGTAATACTTTAAGCAATAAATTAAAAAATAAAAATAAAATAAAATAAAATAGCCCTAAGGCCGCTGTAAAGGAAGTGAATGTGAGCTGTGGAGGTCACGGGAGTCCTGAGGGTCAGCTGGATTGAGAAAAGGCAGTGGAGCCAGACAGGTTACAAATGAGTAAAATGCTATTTTTCTTTATTATTATTATTATTATTATTATTATTATTATTATTATTATTTTCTGCAGGAGAGGATATTATCAGAAGAGAGAGGGAGGGAGGGAGGGACACAGGGAGGAAGGGAGAAGAGAGAGAAATAAGAGTTATTTGGTCAATTAGCAAAAAAAAAAAAAAAAAAGAAGCCCAAGATAATGCTCATTGTCACTGATCACTATTGCTAACAACATATTATCTTTAGACTGTTCCTCTAGTATAGGAGGCTCAAAATACTGTAAAGGTCACCATTCAATTAAACCTCAGAACACAATTCTATGACTAGTATCAAAAGAGGTCTTTATAAGTCCAATGATACAAGCATGACAAGTGCTGATCAAGAAGGTTCAGTATTTGCTGTGACAGGATAAAATGCTGGGTGAAAACTTCAGTATAAGTAACATTCAGGATGCCAATGGCCCAGCCCAGCCTTAAACTCTTGCTGCATGTGGTACCTACACACCATTTTAATTTCATTTTCCAGATGAAACTTCCATGGCACTGCAGAAATGTGCCCTCAGAACTGAAAGCCCGCCTATGTAAGCCTTCTGCAACCACACTGAGTGTTCGAGGGAAAAACGGGGAATACAGCTTTCCCACATGTTCAAGTTCCAAATAAGAAGAGGTTGTTTTATGGCTTCCTCTGACCTGAGTAGATCATTCCAGCCCATAACTTAATATTCTACTTCACATAAGTTTTAGGCATGCTTTTAAAAGTGTTGAGAACCTGACTATACATTTCTGTCGGGGTATCTTCCTTTCATATTCTATCACTCCTAGAAGTAGGAGTACCTAACACCCAATAGGTACTCACACACTATTTCCTGAGCCATCAAGGAAATTGAACCATCAAGACAAGCATCAGTTTCTATTATTTTTACTAAACAAATACCAAAAAGAGACTTGCTCTATTTTCTTTGTTTCTTTGGTAAGAAGTGAAAATGAGATACATTATGGAATAAAACAGTAAACCTAAAAAAATTTTCAAATCCTATCTTGTAATATGAGTCTTTGTGAAGATTACAAAGCATAGCAAAACATTTAAAATGAAAACTGGCCAAGAAGGTAGCTTTTTAAATAGTGGGAAATGATTTGATATAGGAAGTTCCCTCTCCCCGCCCCCCTTTATTCTTGAACAAGAGTAGATAAATTGCAATGAATTCCCATCTTACCTTAAATACTTCCATTGGAAGAGGAAACTTTGCAGCATCAATAAGGGATTTTTCCAGAGCATTATTCCATTCAGAGGCCATCTTCAAAGGATAGATTTCTGTATCAACAGCAAACCACGTAAGAGTTAAAGGACTAAAATGTTCTACTGGGTGGTTCTTTCTTGAATTTAATCTTCCCAGGATTTCATAATAAGCCAGTATGCTCAGCAACCACAAGTATTCACACCCTGTCCGCCATAAAAGGCCACCTGCTAAAGGGATTTTCTGAAGTTAAATAGCAACTTGGGATTCTGCTTTCAGAAATGAAGAATAAGCGTAATAGGGCTCTTCTTCAGGAAACATTTGTACGCATTCTGTTGGCATTCTGCAAGTAATTTAATGGCATAAGTCACATTAGCACATCTTCAGCCGTCCACTGCCCCAAATTCCATATATTACCTGGGAAGTAATATCCACTGATGAAGAACTTATTATCTGATAAATGGCTAAACTAGAAATGACTCTTGCCTGGCATTTTCAGTTATTACAGCATATTTTTCACTAAGTCCCTAAGCTCTCATATGCTAAAAATAGTCCGTGTAAGTCAGAAAGTTATTAAAAGGTAAATTAAAATTTACCAACCAAGTTTGATATTTACACTTGATATGTTGCAAATGCACCACGTGTCGCCCACAGTTTTCCCCAGGCAGTAGGGGGAGAGAGATTTACAAATGGAGGTTACACTGTCTGAATGCAAAATTAAAAGAAAAAATTGGTTGCGCACTGTTTGTTGTTCACCGATGGCTGAAACTGCAGGGGAATTTTATGATCTGATCTCAACAGATTTAAGACCTTATCAAAACAAGATTTGCAGAAGCACTCACTTGAAGTAGATATGTTTATATCTTCCTTATATCAACCCCAGCTACCTCAGGCAGACAGTTAGGATGTGAATATGAATCTAAGTACAGTTAAAAGGCAACATTAAACCTTTGGGGCTATATTTTTAATTTCTTGCATGTCTGCTTTTTAGCATGGTGCCATATATTTTGATTCTCACCGCTTCTGACCTCACCTTGAGCTTGAAGCCCCTGTGTTTTAGCAGTTTATTTAGTCTTTTCAGACTACCCTAATTATGGTAGGCAAAGGATGCTGCCAGAACTAGCCAAGGCATCAACGCTCTGCCCACATCACTCACTGTCAGTTACACAAAGGCACAGAAAGGGGCATTAATGACTAAATAGGTTCCATTGTGTATAGTGTCTAGAATCCTTTCTAGCATTTCATTCATCATCTTCTACCTCTGGGAATTTCCCCCCCCCCCCAATTTGGCATTTCTATATCAGAACAGAAATAGAATGTGATTCTCTTTAGGAGTGCCTAGAATATTTGGGGGAACACAGTGGGGCCCCAATGATACCTCTGCAAGGAGAATAAATGATTCTTCTAACCTCCCAGGTGAGAAGTGGATACTGTGTGAGAAATGGCTTATCACAGAGTCCCACAAGGAGAAAAAGAGAGGAGTTCACAGAAATCCATAAATACTCCCAGGATAGGTGGAAGGATTGCTTGGAGTGCCCCAGTGGTTCGGCTCAGGGGCCTGGCATCAAAATCTCAGTGAAGGGGATGGCAATTCTGAGGTCTCCAGTGGACAAAGCCCAGAGGACACCCACTACAGCCATTCAATAGGGCACAGAGGTTAGCAACAAGCAAGAGCCTGCACTCCTGAGGAGACAACACATTCACTCTCCCAGAAAGTTGGTAGGGAGTTTCACCTTAGCAAGGTAGTAAAAGGAGAACTGAGTCACAAGAACGGGTGGTGATTTCCAAAGACAAGACCAA